>NW_026525398.1:0-122494 GCF_943734705.1 Anopheles coustani | reverse complement strand
TTGTACGTAATTCCAACAACATTCAAACACTTTTGGGGGTGCTTCGAAACACTTTGTACGTAATTCCAACAACATTCAAACACCTTCGGAAGTGTTTTGAAACACTTTGTACGTAATGCCAACAGCATTCAAACACTTTTGGAGGTGCTTCGAAACACTTTGTACGTAATTCCAACAACATTCAAACACTTTTGGGGGTGCTTCGAAACACTTTGTACGTAATTCCAACAACATTCAAACACCTTCGGAAGTGTTTTGAAACACTTTGTACGTAATTCCAACAGCATTCAAACACTTTTGGAGGTGCTTCGAAACACTTTGTACGTAATTCCAACAACATTCAAACACCTTCGGGGGTGCTTCGAAACACTTTGTACGTAATTCCAACAACATTCAAACACCTTCGGAAGTGTTTTGAAACACTTTGTACGTAATTCCAACAGCATTCAAACACTTTTGGAGGTGCTTCGAAACACTTTGTACGTAATTCCAACAACATTCAAACACTTTTGGGGGTGCTTCGAAACACTTTGTACGTAATTCCAACAACATTCAAACACCTTCGGAAGTGTTTTGAAACACTTTGTACGTAATTCCAACAGCATTAAAACACTTTTGGAGGTGCTTCGAAACACTTTGTACGTAATTCCAACAACATTCAAACACTTTTGGAGGTGCTTCGAAACACTTTGTACGTAATTCCAACAACATTCAAACACCTTTGGAGGTGCTTCGAAACACTTTGTACGTAATTCCAACAACATTCAAACACCTTCGGAAGTGCTTTGAAACACTTTGTACGTAATTCCAACAGCATTCAAACACTTTTGGAGGTGCTTCGAAACACTTTGTACGTAATTCCAACAACATTCAAACACTTTTGGGGGTGCTTCGAAACACTTTGTACGTAATTCCAACAACATTCAAACACTTTTGGGGGTGCTTCGAAACACTTTGTACGTAATTCCAACAACATTCAAACACCTTCGGAAGTGTTTTGAAACACTTTGTACGTAATTCCAACAGCATTCAAACACTTTTGCAGGTGCTTCGAAACACTTTGTACGTAATTCCAACAACATTCAAACACCTTCGGAGGTGCTTCGAAACACTTTGTACGTAATTCCAACAACATTCAAACACCTTCGGAAGTGCTTTGAAACACTTTGTACGTAATTCCAACAGCATTCAAACACTTTTGGAGGTGCTTCGAAACACTTTGTACGTAATTCCAACAACATTCAAACACTTTTGGGGGTGCTTCGAAACACTTTGTACGTAATTCCAACAACATTCAAACACTTTTGGGGGTGCTTCGAAACACTTTGTACGTAATTCCAACAACATTCAAACACCTTCGGAAGTGTTTTGAAACACTTTGTACGTAATTCCAACAGCATTCAAACACTTTTGCAGGTGCTTCGAAACACTTTGTACGTAATTCCAACAACATTCAAACACCTTCGGAGGTGCTTCGAAACACTTTGTACGTAATTCCAACAACATTCAAACACCTTCGGAAGTGCTTTGAAACACTTTGTACGTAATTCCAACAGCATTCAAACACTTTTGGAGGTGCTTCGAAACACTTTGTACGTAATTCCAACAACATTCAAACACCTTCGGAAGTGTTTTGAAACACTTTGTACGTAATTCCAACAGCATTCAAACACTTTTGGAGGTGCTTCGAAACACTTTGTACGTAATTCCAACAACATTCAAAAACTTTTGGAGGTGCTTCGAAACACTTTGTACGTAATTCCAACAACATTCAAACACTTTTGGAGGTGCTTCGAAACACTTTGTACGTAATTCCAACAACATTCAAACACCTTCGGAGGTGCTTCGAAACACTTTGTACGTAATTCCAACAACATTCAAACACCTTCGGAAGTGCTTTGAAACACTTTGTACGTAATTCCAACGACATTCAAACACCTTCGGAGGTGCTTCGAAACACTTTGTACGTAATTCCAACAACATTCAAACACCTTCGGAAGTGTTTTGAAACACTTTGTACGTAATTCCAACAGCATTCAAACACTTTTGGGGGTGCTTCGAAACACTTTGTACGTAATTCCAACAACATTCAAACACTTTTGGAGGTGCTTCGAAACACTTTGTACGTAATTCCAACAACATTCAAACACTTTTGGGGGTGCTTCGAAACACTTTGTACGTAATTCCAACAACATTCAAACACTTTTGGGGGTGCTTCGAAACACTTTGTACGTAATTCCAACAACATTCAAACACCTTCGGAAGTGTTTTGAAACACTTTGTACGTAATTCCAACAGCATTCAAACACTTTTGGAGGTGCTTCGAAACACTTTGTACGTAATTCCAACAACATCCAAACACCTTCGGAAGTGTTTTGAAACACTTTGTACGTAATTCCAACAGCAGTAAAACACTTTTGGAGGTGCTTCGAAACACTTTGTACGTAATTCGAACAACATTCAAACACCTTCGGAGGTGCTTCGAAACACTTTGTACGTAATTCCAACAACATTCAAACACTTTTGGAGGTGCTTCGAAACACTTTGTACGTAATTCCAACAACATTCAAACACTTTTGGGGGTGCTTCGAAACACTTTGTACGTAATTCCAACAACATTCAAACACTTTTGGGGGTGCTTCGAAACACTTTGTACGTAATTCCAACAACATTCAAACACTTTTGGGGGTGCTTCGAAACACTTTGTACGTAATTCCAACAACATTCAAACACTTTTGGAGGTGCTTCGAAACACTTTGTACGTAATTCCAACAACATTCAAACACCTTCGGAAGTGTTTTGAAACACTTTGTACGTAATTCCAACAACATCCAAACACCTTCGGAAGTGTTTTGAAACACTTTGTACGTAATTCCAACAGCATTCAAACACTTTTGGAGGTGCTTCGAAACACTTTGTACGTAATTCCAACAACATTCAAACACTTTTGGGGGTGCTTCGAAACACTTTGTACGTAATTCCAACAACATTCAAACACTTTTGGGGGTGCTTCGAAACACTTTGTACGTAATTCCAACAACATTCAAACACTTTTGGAGGTACTTCGAAACACTTTGTACGTAATTCCAACAACATCCAAACACCTTCGGAAGTGTTTTGAAACACTTTGTACGTAATTCCAACAGCAGTAAAACACTTTTGGAGGTGCTTCGAAACACTTTGTACGTAATTCGAACAACATTCAAACACCTTCGGAGGTGCTTCGAAACACTTTGTACGTAATTCCAACAACATTCAAACACTTTTGGAGGTGCTTCGAAACACTTTGTACGTAATTCCAACAACATTCAAACACCTTCGGAAGTGTTTTGAAACACTTTGTACGTAATTCCAACAACATTCAAACACCTTCGGAAGTGTTTTGAAATACTTTGTACGTAATTCCAACAGCATTCAAACACTTTTGGAGGTGCTTCGAAACACTTTGTACGTAATTCCAACAACATTCAAACACTTTTGGGGGTGCTTCGAAACACTTTGTACGTAATTCCAACAACATTCAAACACCTTCGGAAGTGTTTTGAAACACTTTGTACGTAATTCCAACAACATTCAAACACCTTCGGAAGTGTTTTGAAATACTTTGTACGTAATTCCAACAGCATTAAAACACTTTTGGAGGTGCTTCGAAACACTTTGTACGTAATTCCAACAACATTCAAACTCTTTTGGAGGTGCTTCGAAACACTTTGTACGTAATTCCAACAACATTCAAACACCTTCGGAGGTGCTTCGAAACACTTTGTACGTAATTCCAACAACATTCAAACACCTTCGGAAGTGTTTTGAAACACTTTGTACGTAATTCCAACAGCATTCAAACACTTTTGGAGGTGCTTCGAAACACTTTGTACGTAATTCCAACAACATTCAAACACTTTTGGGGGTGCTTCGAAACACTTTGTACGTAATTCCAACAACATTCAAACACCTTCGGAAGTGTTTTGAAACACTTTGTACGTAATTCCAACAGCATTCAAACACTTTTGGAGGTGCTTCGAAACACTTTGTACGTAATTCCAACAACATTCAAACACTTTTGGGGGTGCTTCGAAACACTTTGTACGTAATTCCAACAACATTCAAACACCTTCGGAAGTGTTTTGAAACACTTTGTACGTAATGCCAACAGCATTCAAACACTTTTGGAGGTGCTTCGAAACACTTTGTACGTAATTCCAACAACATTCAAACACTTTTGGGGGTGCTTCGAAACACTTTGTACGTAATTCCAACAACATTCAAACACTTTTGGGGGTGCTTCGAAACACTTTGTACGTAATTCCAACAACATTCAAACACCTTCGGAAGTGTTTTGAAACACTTTGTACGTAATTCCAACAGCATTCAAACACTTTTGGAGGTGCTTCGAAACACTTTGTACGTAATTCCAACAACATTCAAACACTTTTGGGGGTGCTTCGAAACACTTTGTACGTAATTCCAACAACATTCAAACACTTTTGGGGGTGCTTCGAAACACTTTGTACGTAATTCCAACAACATTCAAACACCTTCGGAAGTGTTTTGAAACACTTTGTACGTAATTCCAACAGCATTCAAACACTTTTGCAGGTGCTTCGAAACACTTTGTACGTAATTCCAACAACATTCAAACACCTTCGGAGGTGCTTCGAAACACTTTGTACGTAATTCCAACAACATTCAAACACCTTCGGAAGTGCTTTGAAACACTTTGTACGTAATTCCAACAGCATTCAAACACTTTTGGAGGTGCTTCGAAACACTTTGTACGTAATTCCAACAACATTCAAACACTTTTGGGGGTGCTTCGAAACACTTTGTACGTAATTCCAACAACATTCAAACACTTTTGGGGGTGCTTCGAAACACTTTGTACGTAATTCCAACAACATTCAAACACCTTCGGAAGTGTTTTGAAACACTTTGTACGTAATTCCAACAGCATTCAAACACTTTTGCAGGTGCTTCGAAACACTTTGTACGTAATTCCAACAACATTCAAACACCTTCGGAGGTGCTTCGAAACACTTTGTACGTAATTCCAACAACATTCAAACACCTTCGGAAGTGCTTTGAAACACTTTGTACGTAATTCCAACAGCATTCAAACACTTTTGGAGGTGCTTCGAAACACTTTGTACGTAATTCCAACAACATTCAAACACTTTTGGGGGTGCTTCGAAACACTTTGTACGTAATTCCAACAACATTCAAACACTTTTGGGGGTGCTTCGAAACACTTTGTACGTAATTCCAACAACATTCAAACACTTTTGGAGGTACTTCGAAACACTTTGTACGTAATTCCAACAACATTCAAACACTTTTGGAGGTGCTTCGAAACACTTTGTACGTAATTCCAACAACATTCAAACACCTTCGGAAGTGTTTTGAAACACTTTGTACGTAATTCCAACAACATCCAAACACCTTCGGAAGTGTTTTGAAACACTTTGTACGTAATTCCAACAGCATTCAAACACTTTTGGAGGTGCTTCGAAACACTTTGTACGTAATTCCAACAACATTCAAACACTTTTGGGGGTGCTTCGAAACACTTTGTACGTAATTCCAACAACATTCAAACACTTTTGGGGGTGCTTCGAAACACTTTGTACGTAATTCCAACAACATTCAAACACTTTTGGAGGTACTTCGAAACACTTTGTACGTAATTCCAACAACATCCAAACACCTTCGGAAGTGTTTTGAAACACTTTGTACGTAATTCCAACAGCAGTAAAACACTTTTGGAGGTGCTTCGAAACACTTTGTACGTAATTCGAACAACATTCAAACACCTTCGGAGGTGCTTCGAAACACTTTGTACGTAATTCCAACAACATTCAAACACTTTTGGAGGTGCTTCGAAACACTTTGTACGTAATTCCAACAACATTCAAACACCTTCGGAAGTGTTTTGAAACACTTTGTACGTAATTCCAACAACATTCAAACACCTTCGGAAGTGTTTTGAAACACTTTGTACGTAATTCCAACAACATTCAAACACTTTTGGAGGTGCTTCGAAACACTTTGTACGTAATTCCAACAACATTCAAACACTTTTGGGGGTGCTTCGAAACACTTTGTACGTAATTCCAACAACATTCAAACACCTTCGGAAGTGTTTTGAAACACTTTGTACGTAATTCCAACAACATTCAAACACCTTCGGAAGTGTTTTGAAATACTTTGTACGTAATTCCAACAGCATTAAAACACTTTTGGAGGTGCTTCGAAACACTTTGTACGTAATTCCAACAACATTCAAACTCTTTTGGAGGTGCTTCGAAACACTTTGTACGTAATTCCAACAACATTCAAACACCTTCGGAGGTGCTTCGAAACACTTTGTACGTAATTCCAACAACATTCAAACACCTTCGGAAGTGTTTTGAAACACTTTGTACGTAATTCCAACAGCATTCAAACACTTTTGGAGGTGCTTCGAAACACTTTGTACGTAATTCCAACAACATTCAAACACCTTCGGAGGTGCTTCGAAACACTTTGTACGTAATTCCAACAACATTCAAACACCTTCGGAAGTGTTTTGAAACACTTTGTACGTAATTCCAACAGCATTCAAACACTTTTGGAGGTGCTTCGAAACACTTTGTACGTAATTCCAACAACATTCAAACACTTTTGGGGGTGCTTCGAAACACTTTGTACGTAATTCCAACAACATTCAAACACCTTCGGAAGTGTTTTGAAACACTTTGTACGTAATTCCAACAGCATTAAAACACTTTTGGAGGTGCTTCGAAACACTTTGTACGTAATTCCAACAACATTCAAACACTTTTGGAGGTGCTTCGAAACACTTTGTACGTAATTCCAACAACATTCAAACACCTTCGGAGGTGCTTCGAAACACTTTGTACGTAATTCCAACAACATTCAAACACCTTCGGAAGTGCTTTGAAACACTTTGTACGTAATTCCAACAGCATTCAAACACTTTTGGAGGTGCTTCGAAACACTTTGTACGTAATTCCAACAACATTCAAACACTTTTGGGGGTGCTTCGAAACACTTTGTACGTAATTCCAACAACATTCAAACACTTTTGGGGGTGCTTCGAAACACTTTGTACGTAATTCCAACAACATTCAAACACCTTCGGAAGTGTTTTGAAACACTTTGTACGTAATTCCAACAGCATTCAAACACTTTTGCAGGTGCTTCGAAACACTTTGTACGTAATTCCAACAACATTCAAACACCTTCGGAGGTGCTTCGAAACACTTTGTACGTAATTCCAACAACATTCAAACACCTTCGGAAGTGCTTTGAAACACTTTGTACGTAATTCCAACAGCATTCAAACACTTTTGGAGGTGCTTCGAAACACTTTGTACGTAATTCCAACAACATTCAAACACTTTTGGGGGTGCTTCGAAACACTTTGTACGTAATTCCAACAACATTCAAACACTTTTGGGGGTGCTTCGAAACACTTTGTACGTAATTCCAACAACATTCAAACACCTTCGGAAGTGTTTTGAAACACTTTGTACGTAATTCCAACAGCATTCAAACACTTTTGCAGGTGCTTCGAAACACTTTGTACGTAATTCCAACAACATTCAAACACCTTCGGAGGTGCTTCGAAACACTTTGTACGTAATTCCAACAACATTCAAACACCTTCGGAAGTGCTTTGAAACACTTTGTACGTAATTCCAACAGCATTCAAACACTTTTGGAGGTGCTTCGAAACACTTTGTACGTAATTCCAACAACATTCAAACACCTTCGGAAGTGTTTTGAAACACTTTGTACGTAATTCCAACAGCATTCAAACACTTTTGGAGGTGCTTCGAAACACTTTGTACGTAATTCCAACAACATTCAAAAACTTTTGGAGGTGCTTCGAAACACTTTGTACGTAATTCCAACAACATTCAAACACTTTTGGAGGTGCTTCGAAACACTTTGTACGTAATTCCAACAACATTCAAACACCTTCGGAGGTGCTTCGAAACACTTTGTACGTAATTCCAACAACATTCAAACACCTTCGGAAGTGCTTTGAAACACTTTGTACGTAATTCCAACGACATTCAAACACCTTCGGAGGTGCTTCGAAACACTTTGTACGTAATTCCAACAACATTCAAACACCTTCGGAAGTGTTTTGAAACACTTTGTACGTAATTCCAACAGCATTCAAACACTTTTGGGGGTGCTTCGAAACACTTTGTACGTAATTCCAACAACATTCAAACACTTTTGGGGGTGCTTCGAAACACTTTGTACGTAATTCCAACAACATTCAAACACTTTTGGGGGTGCTTCGAAACACTTTGTACGTAATTCCAACAACATTCAAACACCTTCGGAAGTGCTTTGAAACACTTTGTACGTAATTCCAACAACATTCAAACACTTTTGGAGGTGCTTCGAAACACTTTGTACGTAATTCCAACAACATTCAAACACTTTTGGGGGTGCTTCGAAACACTTTGTACGTAATTCCAACAACATTCAAACACTTTTGGAGGTGCTTCGAAACACTTTGTACGTAATTCCAACAACATTCAAACACTTTTGGGGGTGCTTCGAAACACTTTGTACGTAATTCCAACAGCATTCAAACACTTTTGGAGGTGCTTCGAAACACTTTGTACGTAATTCCAACAACATTCAAACACCTTCGGAAGTGCTTTGAAACACTTTGTACGTAATTCCAACAGCATTCAAACACTTTTGGAGGTGCTTCGAAACACTTTGTACGTAATTCCAACAACATTCAAACACTTTTGGGGGTGCTTCGAAACACTTTGTACGTAATTCCAACAACATTCAAACACTTTTGGGGGTGCTTCGAAACACTTTGTACGTAATTCCAACAACATTCAAACACCTTCGGAAGTGTTTTGAAACACTTTGTACGTAATTCCAACAGCATTCAAACACTTTTGCAGGTGCTTCGAAACACTTTGTACGTAATTCCAACAACATTCAAACACCTTCGGAGGTGCTTCGAAACACTTTGTACGTAATTCCAACAACATTCAAACACCTTCGGAAGTGCTTTGAAACACTTTGTACGTAATTCCAACAGCATTCAAACACTTTTGGAGGTGCTTCGAAACACTTTGTACGTAATTCCAACAACATTCAAACACCTTCGGAAGTGTTTTGAAACACTTTGTACGTAATTCCAACAGCATTCAAACACTTTTGGAGGTGCTTCGAAACACTTTGTACGTAATTCCAACAACATTCAAACACTTTTGGGGGTGCTTCGAAACACTTTGTACGTAATTCCAACAACATTCAAACACCTTCGGAAGTGTTTTGAAACACTTTGTACGTAATTCCAACAGCATTCAAACACTTTTGCAGGTGCTTCGAAACACTTTGTACGTAATTCCAACAACATTCAAACACCTTCGGAGGTGCTTCGAAACACTTTGTACGTAATTCCAACAACATTCAAACACCTTCGGAAGTGCTTTGAAACACTTTGTACGTAATTCCAACAGCATTCAAACACTTTTGGAGGTGCTTCGAAACACTTTGTACGTAATTCCAACAACATTCAAACACCTTCGGAAGTGTTTTGAAACACTTTGTACGTAATTCCAACAGCATTCAAACACTTTTGGAGGTGCTTCGAAACACTTTGTACGTAATTCCAACAACATTCAAAAACTTTTGGAGGTGCTTCGAAACACTTTGTACGTAATTCCAACAACATTCAAACACTTTTGGAGGTGCTTCGAAACACTTTGTACGTAATTCCAACAACATTCAAACACCTTCGGAGGTGCTTCGAAACACTTTGTACGTAATTCCAACAACATTCAAACACCTTCGGAAGTGCTTTGAAACACTTTGTACGTAATTCCAACGACATTCAAACACCTTCGGAGGTGCTTCGAAACACTTTGTACGTAATTCCAACAACATTCAAACACCTTCGGAAGTGTTTTGAAACACTTTGTACGTAATTCCAACAGCATTCAAACACTTTTGGGGGTGCTTCGAAACACTTTGTACGTAATTCCAACAACATTCAAACACTTTTGGGGGTGCTTCGAAACACTTTGTACGTAATTCCAACAACATTCAAACACTTTTGGGGGTGCTTCGAAACACTTTGTACGTAATTCCAACAACATTCAAACACCTTCGGAAGTGCTTTGAAACACTTTGTACGTAATTCCAACAACATTCAAACACTTTTGGAGGTGCTTCGAAACACTTTGTACGTAATTCCAACAACATTCAAACACTTTTGGGGGTGCTTCGAAACACTTTGTACGTAATTCCAACAACATTCAAACACTTTTGGAGGTGCTTCGAAACACTTTGTACGTAATTCCAACAGCATTCAAACACTTTTGCAGGTGCTTCGAAACACTTTGTACGTAATTCCAACAACATTCAAACACCTTCGGAGGTGCTTCGAAACACTTTGTACGTAATTCCAACAACATTCAAACACCTTCGGAAGTGCTTTGAAACACTTTGTACGTAATTCCAACAGCATTCAAACACTTTTGGAGGTGCTTCGAAACACTTTGTACGTAATTCCAACAACATTCAAACACTTTTGGGGGTGCTTCGAAACACTTTGTACGTAATTCCAACAACATTCAAACACTTTTGGGGGTGCTTCGAAACACTTTGTACGTAATTCCAACAACATTCAAACACCTTCGGAAGTGTTTTGAAACACTTTGTACGTAATTCCAACAGCATTCAAACACTTTTGCAGGTGCTTCGAAACACTTTGTACGTAATTCCAACAACATTCAAACACCTTCGGAGGTGCTTCGAAACACTTTGTACGTAATTCCAACAACATTCAAACACCTTCGGAAGTGTTTTGAAACACTTTGTACGTAATTCCAACAACATTCAAACACTTTTGGAGGTGCTTCGAAACACTTTGTACGTAATTCCAACAACATTCAAACACCTTCGGAAGTGTTTTGAAACACTTTGTACGTAATTCCAACAGCATTCAAACACTTTTGGAGGTGCTTCGAAACACTTTGTACGTAATTCCAACAACATTCAAACACTTTTGGAGGTGCTTCGAAACACTTTGTACGTAATTCCAACAACATTCAAACACTTTTGGAGGTGCTTCGAAACACTTTGTACGTAATTCCAACAACATTCAAACACCTTCGGAGGTGCTTCGAAACACTTTGTACGTAATTCCAACAACATTCAAACACCTTCGGAAGTGTTTTGAAACACTTTGTACGTAATTCCAACGACATTCAAACACCTTCGGAGGTGCTTCGAAACACTTTGTACGTAATTCCAACAACATTCAAACACCTTCGGAAGTGTTTTGAAACACTTTGTACGTAATTCCAACAGCATTCAAACACTTTTGGGGGTGCTTCGAAACACTTTGTACGTAATTCCAACAACATTCAAACACTTTTGGGGGTGCTTCGAAACACTTTGTACGTAATTCCAACAACATTCAAACACTTTTGGGGGTGCTTCGAAACACTTTGTACGTAATTCCAACAACATTCAAACACCTTCGGAAGTGCTTTGAAACACTTTGTACGTAATTCCAACAACATTCAAACACTTTTGGAGGTGCTTCGAAACACTTTGTACGTAATTCCAACAACATTCAAACACTTTTGGGGGTGCTTCGAAACACTTTGTACGTAATTCCAACAACATTCAAACACTTTTGGAGGTGCTTCGAAACACTTTGTACGTAATTCCAACAACATTCAAACACTTTTGGGGGTGCTTCGAAACACTTTGTACGTAATTCCAACAGCATTCAAACACTTTTGGAGGTGCTTCGAAACACTTTGTACGTAATTCCAACAACATTCAAACACTTTTGGGGGTGCTTCGAAACACTTTGTACGTAATTCCAACAACATTCAAACACTTTTGGAGGTGCTTCGAAACACTTTGTACGTAATTCCAACAACATTCAAACACTTTTGGGGGTGCTTCGAAACACTTTGTACGTAATTCCAACAGCATTCAAACACTTTTGGAGGTGCTTCGAAACACTTTGTACGTAATTCCAACAACATTCAAACACTTTTGGGGGTGCTTCGAAACACTTTGTACGTAATTCCAACAACATTCAAACACTTTTGGAGGTGCTTCGAAACACTTTGTACGTAATTCCAACAACATCCAAACACCTTCGGAAGTGTTTTGAAACACTTTGTACGTAATTCCAACAGCAGTAAAACACTTTTGGAGGTGCTTCGAAACACTTTGTACGTAATTCGAGCAACATTCAAACACCTTCGGAGGTGCTTCGAAACACTTTGTACGTAATTCCAACAACATTCAAACACTTTTGGGGGTGCTTCGAAACACTTTGTACGTAATTCCAACAACATTCAAACACCTTCGGGGGTGCTTCGAAACACTTTGTACGTAATTCCAACAACATTCAAACACCTTCGGAAGTGTTTTGAAACACTTTGTACGTAATTCCAACAGCATTCAAACACTTTTGGAGGTGCTTCGAAACACTTTGTACGTAATTCCAACAACATCCAAACACCTTCGGAAGTGTTTTGAAACACTTTGTACGTAATTCCAACAGCAGTAAAACACTTTTGGAGGTGCTTCGAAACACTTTGTACGTAATTCCAACAACATTCAAACACTTTTGGAGGTGCTTCGAAACACTTTGTACGTAATTCCAACAACATTCAAACACCTTCGGGGGTGCTTCGAAACACTTTGTACGTAATTCCAACAACATTCAAACACCTTCGGAAGTGTTTTGAAACACTTTGTACGTAATTCCAACAGCATTCAAACACTTTTGGAGGTGCTTCGAAACACTTTGTACGTAATTCCAACAACATTCAAACACCTTCGGAAGTGTTTTGAAACACTTTGTACGTAATTCCAACAGCAGTAAAACACTTTTGGAGGTGCTTCGAAACACTTTGTACGTAATTCGAACAACATTCAAACACCTTCGGAGGTGCTTCGAAACACTTTGTACGTAATTCCAACAACATTCAAACACTTTTGGAGGTGCTTCGAAACACTTTGTACGTAATTCCAACAACATTCAAACACTTTTGGGGGTGCTTCGAAACACTTTGTACGTAATTCCAACAACATTCAAACACTTTTGGAGGTGCTTCGGAACACTTTGTACGTAATTCCAACAACATTCAAACACTTTTGGGGGTGCTTCGAAACACTTTGTACGTAATTCCAACAACATTCAAACACCTTCGGAAGTGTTTTGAAACACTTTGTACGTAATTCCAACAACATTCAAACACTTTTGGGGGTGCTTCGAAACACTTTGTACGAAATTTCAACAACATTCAAACACTTTTGGGGGTGCTTCGAAACACTTTGTACGTAATTCCAACAACATTCAAACACTTTTGGGGGTGCTTCGAAACACTGTGTACGTAATTCCAACAACATTCAAACACTTTTGGAGGTGCTTTGAAACACTTTGTACGTAATTCCAACAAAATTCAAACACCTTCGGAAGTGCTTTGAAACACTTTGTACGTAATTCCAAAAGCATTCAAACACTTTTGGAGGTGCTTCGAAACACTTTGTACGTAATTCCAACAGCATTAAAACACTTTTGGAGGTGCTTCGAAACACTTTGTACGTAATTCCAACAACATTCAAACACTTTTGGGGGTGCTTCGAAACACTTTGTACGTAATTCCAACAACATTCAAACACTTTTGGGGGTGCTTCGAAACACTTTGTTCGTAATTCCAACAACATTCAAACACTTCTGGAGGTGCTTCGAAACACTTTGTACGTAATTCCAACAACATTCAAACACTTTTGGGGGTGCTTCGAAACACTTTGTACGTAATTCCAACAACATTCAAACACTTTTGGGGGTGCTTCGAAACACTTTGTACGTAATTCCAACAACATTCAAACACTTTTGGAGGTGCTTTGAAACACTTTGTACGTTATTCCAACAACATTTAAACACCTTCGGAGGTGCTTCGAAACACTTTGTACGTAATTCCAACAACATTCAAACACTTTTGGAGGTGCTTTGAAACACTTTGTACGTAATTCCAACAACATTCAAACACCTTCGGAGGTGCTTCGAAACACTGTGTACGTAATTCCAACAACATTCAAACACTTTTGGGGGTGCTTCGAAACACTTTGTACGTAATTCCAACAACATTCAAACACTTTTGGAGGTGCTTTGAAACACTTTGTACGTAATTCCAACAAAATTCAAACACCTTCGGAAGTGCTTTGAAACACTTTGTACGTAATTCCAACAACATTCAAACACTTTTGGGGGTGCTTCGAAACACTTTGTACGTAATTCCAACAACATTCAAACACTTTTGGGGGTGCTTCGAAACACTTTGTTCGTAATTCCAACAACATTCAAACACTTCTGGAGGTGCTTCGAAACACTTTGTACGTAATTCCAACAACATTCAAACACTTTTGGGGGTGCTTCGAAACACTTTGTACGTAATTCCAACAACATTCAAACACTTTTGGGGGTGCTTCGAAACACTTTGTACGTAATTCCAACAACATTCAAACACTTTTGGAGGTGCTTTGAAACACTTTGTACGTTATTCCAACAACATTTAAACACCTTCGGAGGTGCTTCGAAACACTTTGTACGTAATTCCAACAACATTCAAACACTTTTGGAGGTGCTTTGAAACACTTTGTACGTAATTCCAACAACATTCAAACACCTTCGGAGGTGCTTCGAAACACTGTGTACGTAATTCCAACAACATTCAAACACTTTTGGAGGTGCTTTGAAACACTTTGTACTTAATTCCAACAACATTTAAACACCTTCGGAAGTGTTTTGAAACACTTTGTACGTAATTCCAACAACATTCAAACACTTTTGGGGGTGCTTCGAAACACTTTGTACGTAATTCCAACAACATTCAAACACTTTTGGAGGTGCTTTGAAACACTTTGTACGTAATTCCAACAAAATTCAAACACCTTCGGAAGTGCTTTGAAACACTTTGTACGTAATTCCAACAACATTCAAACACTTTTGGGGGTGCTTCGAAACACTTTGTACGTAATTCCAACAACATTCAAACACTTTTGGGGGTGCTTCGAAACACTTTGTTCGTAATTCCAACAACATTCAAACACTTCTGGAGGTGCTTCGAAACACTTTGTACGTAATTCCAACAACATTCAAACACTTTTGGGGGTGCTTCGAAACACTTTGTACGTAATTCCAACAACATTCAAACACTTTTGGGGGTGCTTCGAAACACTTTGTACGTAATTCCAACAACATTCAAACACTTTTGGAGGTGCTTTGAAACACTTTGTACGTTATTCCAACAACATTTAAACACCTTCGGAGGTGCTTCGAAACACTTTGTACGTAATTCCAACAACATTCAAACACTTTTGGAGGTGCTTTGAAACACTTTGTACGTAATTCCAACAACATTCAAACACCTTCGGAGGTGCTTCGAAACACTGTGTACGTAATTCCAACAACATTCAAACACTTTTGGGGGTGCTTCGAAACACTTTGTACGTAATTCCAACAGCATTAAAACACTTTTGGAGGTGCTTCGAAACACTTTGTACGAAATTTCAACAACATTCAAACACTTTTGGGGGTGCTTCGAAACACTTTGTACGTAATTCCAACAACATTCAAACACTTTTGGGGGTGCTTCGAAACACTTTGTACGTAATTCCAACAGCATTAAAACACTTTTGGAGGTGCTTCGAAACACTTTGTACGAAATTTCAACAACATTCAAACACTTTTGGGGGTGCTTCGAAACACTTTGTACGTAATTCCAACAACATTCAAACACTTTTGGGGGTGCTTCGAAACACTTTGTACGTAATTCCAACAACATTCAAACACTTTTGGGGGTGCTTCGAAACACTTTGTACGTAATTCCAACAACATTCAAACACTTCTGGAGGTGCTTTGAAACACTTTGTACGTAATTCCAACAACATTTAAACACCTTCGGAGGTGCTTCGAAACACTTTGTACGTAATTCCAACAACATTCAAACACTTCTGGAGGTGCTTTGAAACACTTTGTACGTAATTCCAACAACATTTAAACACCTTCGGAGGTGCTTCGAAACACTTTGTACGTAATTCCAACAACATTCAAACACTTTTGGAGGTGCTTTGAAACACTTTGTACGTAATTCCAACAACATTTAAACACCTTCGGAGGTGCTTCGAAACACTTTGTACGTAATTCCAACAACATTCAAACACTTTTGGAGGTGCTTTGAAACACTTTGTACGTAATTCCAACAACATTTAAACACCTTCGGAGGTGCTTCGAAACACTATGTACGTAATTCCAACAACATTCAAACACTTTTGGGGGTGCTTCGAAACACTTTGTACGTAATTCCAACAACATTCAAACACTTTTGGAGGTGCTTTGAAACACTTTGTACGTAATTCCAACAACATTCAAACACTTCTGGAGGTGCTTTGAAACACTTTGTACGTAATTCCAACAACATTTAAACACCTTCGGAGGTGCTTCGAAACACTTTGTACGTAATTCCAACAGCATTCAAACACTTTTGGAGGTGCTTCGAAACACTTTGTACGTAATTTCAACAGCATTCAAACACTTTTGGAGGTGCTTCGAAACACTTTGTACGTAATTCCAACAACATTCAAACACTTTTGGAGGTGCTTTGAAACACTTTGTACGTAATTCCAACAACATTTAAACACCTTCGGAGGTGCTTCGAAACACTTTGTACGTAATTCCAACAACATTCAAACACTTTTGGAGGTGCTTTGAAACACTTTGTACGTAATTCCAACAACATTTAAACACCTTCGGAGGTGCTTCGAAACACTTTGTACGTAATTCCAACAACATTCAAACACTTTTGGAGGTGCTTCGAAACACTTTGTACGTAATTCCAACAACATTCAAACACTTTTGGAGGTGCTTTGAAACACTTTGTACGTAATTCCAACAACATTTAAACACCTTCGGAAGTGTTTTGAAACACTTTGTACGTAATTCCAACAGCATTCAAACACTTTTGGAGGTGCTTCGAAACACTTTGTACGTAATTTCAACAGCATTCAAACACTTTTGGAGGTGCTTCGAAACACTTTGTACGTAATTCCAAAAGCATTCAAACACTTTTGGAGGTGCTTCGAAACACTTTGTACGTAATTCCAACAACATTCAAACACTTTTGGAGGTGCTTCGAAACACTGTGTACGTAATTCCAACAACATTCAAACACCTTCGGAGGTGCTTCGAAACACTTTGTACGTAATTCCAACAACATTCAAACACTTCTGGAGGTGCTTCGAAACACTTTGTACGTAATTTCAACAGCATTCAAACACTTTTGGAGGTGCTTCGAAACACTTTGTACGTAATTCCAACAACATTCAAACACTTTTGGAGGTGCTTTGAAACACTTTGTACTTAATTCCAACAACATTTAAACACCTTCGGAAGTGTTTTGAAACACTTTGTACGTAATTCCAACAGCATTCAAACACTTTTGGAGGTGCTTCGAAACACTTTGTACGTAATTTCAACAGCATTCAAACACTTTTGGAGGTGCTTCGAAACACTTTGTACGTAATTCCAAAAGCATTCAAACACTTTTGGAGGTGCTTCGAAACACTTTGTACGTAATTCCAACAACATTCAAACACTTTTGGAGGTGCTTTGAAACACTTTGTACGTACTTCCAAACACATTCAAACACCTTCTAAGGTGCTTCGAAACACTTTGTACGTAATTCCAACAGCATTAAAACACTTTTGGAGGTGCTTCGAAACACTTTGTACGAAATTTCAACAACATTCAAACACTTTTGGAGGTGCTTTGAAACACTTTGTACGTAATTCCAACAACATTCAAACACTTCTGGAGGTGCTTTGAAACACTTTGTACGTAATTCCAACAGCATTCAAACACTTTTGGAGGTGCTTCGAAACACTTTGTACGTAATTTCAACAGCATTCAAACACTTTTGGGGGTGCTTCGAAACACTTTGTACGTAATTCCAACAACATTCAAACACTTTTGGGGGTGCTTCGAAACACTTTGTACGTAATTCCAACAACATTCAAACACTTTTGGAGGTGCTTTGAAACACTTTGTACGTAATTCCAACAACATTCAAACACTTCTGGAGGTGCTTTGAAACACTTTGTACGTAATTCCAACAACATTTAAACACCTTCGGAGGTGCTTCGAAACACTTTGTACGTAATTCCAACAACATTCAAACACTTTTGGAGGTGCTTTGAAACACTTTGTACGTAATTCCAACAACATTTAAACACCTTCGGAGGTGCTTCGAAACACTTTGTACGTAATTCCAACAACATTCAAACACTTTTGGGGGTGCTTCGAAACACTTTGTACGTAATTCCAACAACATTCAAACACTTTTGGGGGTGCTTCGAAACACTTTGTACGTAATTCCAACAACATTCAAACACTTCTGGAGGTGCTTTGAAACACTTTGTACGTAATTCCAACAACATTTAAACACCTTCGGAGGTGCTTCGAAACACTTTGTACGTAATTCCAACAACATTCAAACACTTCTGGAGGTGCTTTGAAACACTTTGTACGTAATTCCAACAACATTTAAACACCTTCGGAGGTGCTTCGAAACACTTTGTACGTAATTCCAACAACATTCAAACACTTTTGGAGGTGCTTTGAAACACTTTGTACGTAATTCCAACAACATTTAAACACCTTCGGAGGTGCTTCGAAACACTGTGTACGTAATTCCAACAACATTCAAACACTTTTGGGGGTGCTTCGAAACACTTTGTACGTAATTCCAACAACATTCAAACACTTTTGGAGGTGCTTTGAAACACTTTGTACGTAATTCCAACAACATTCAAACACTTTTGGAGGTGCTTTGAAACACTTTGTACGTAATTCCAACAACATTTAAACACCTTCGGAGGTGCTTCGAAACACTGTGTACGTAATTCCAACAACATTCAAACACTTTTGGAGGTGCTTTGAAACACTTTGTACGTAATTCCAACAACATTTAAACACCTTCGGAGGTGCTTCGAAACACTTTGTACGTAATTCCAACAACATTCAAACACTTTTGGAGGTGCTTCGAAACACTTTGTACGTAATTCCAACAACATTTAAACACCTTCGGAGGTGCTTCGAAACACTTTGTACGTAATTCCAACAACATTCAAACACTTTTGGGGGTGCTTCGAAACACTTTGTACGTAATTCCAACAACATTCAAACACTTTTGGAGGTGCTTCGAAACACTTTGTACGTAATTTCAACAGCATTCAAACACTTTTGGAGGTGCTTCGAAACACTTTGTACGTAATTCCAACAACATTCAAACACTTTTGGAGGTGCTTTGAAACACTTTGTACGTAATTCCAACAACATTTAAACACCTTCGGAGGTGCTTTGAAACACTTTGTACGTAATTCCAACAACATTCAAACACCTTCGGAGGTGCTTCGAAACACTTTGTACGTAATTCCAACAACATTCAAACACTTCTGGAGGTGCTTTGAAACACTTTGTACGTAATTCCAAAAGCATTCAAACACTTTTGGAGGTGCTTCGAAACACTTTGTACGTAATTTCAACAGCATTCAAACACTTTTGGAGGTGCTTCGAAACACTTTGTACGTAATTCCAAAAGCATTCAAACACTTTTGGAGGTGCTTCGAAACACTTTGTACGTAATTCCAACAGCATTAAAACACTTTTGGAGGTGCTTCGAAACACTTTGTACGAAATTTCAACAACATTCAAACACTTTTGGGGGTGCTTCGAAACACTTTGTACGTAATTCCAACAACATTCAAACACTTTTGGGGGTGCTTTGAAACACTTTGTACGTAATTCCAACAACATTCAAACACTTCTGGAGGTGCTTCGAAACACTTTGTACGTAATTCCAAAAGCATTCAAACACTTTTGGAGGTGCTTCGAAACACTTTGTACGTAATTCCAACAGCATTAAAACACTTTTGGAGGTGCTTCGAAACACTTTGTACGAAATTTCAACAACATTCAAACACTTTTCGGGGTGCTTCGAAACACTTTGTACGTAATTCCAACAACATTCAAACACTTTTGGAGGTGCTTTGAAACACTTTGTACGTAATTCCAACAACATTCAAACACTTCTGGAGGTGCTTTGAAACACTTTGTACGTAATTCCAACAACATTTAAACACCTTCGGAGGTGCTTCGAAACACTTTGTACGTAATTCCAACAACATTCAAACACTTTTGGAGGTGCTTTGAAACACTTTGTACGTAATTCCAACAACATTTAAACACCTTCGGAGGTGCTTCGAAACACTTTGTACGTAATTCCAACAACATTCAAACACTTTTGGGGGTGCTTCGAAACACTTTGTACGTAATTCCAACAACATTCAAACACTTTTGGGGGTGCTTCGAAACACTTTGTACGTAATTCCAACAACATTCAAACACTTCTGGAGGTGCTTTGAAACACTTTGTACGTAATTCCAACAACATTTAAACACCTTCGGAGGTGCTTCGAAACACTTTGTACGTAATTCCAACAACATTCAAACACTTCTGGAGGTGCTTTGAAACACTTTGTACGTAATTCCAACAACATTTAAACACCTTCGGAGGTGCTTCGAAACACTTTGTACGTAATTCCAACAACATTCAAACACTTTTGGAGGTGCTTTGAAACACTTTGTACGTAATTCCAACAACATTTAAACACCTTCGGAGGTGCTTCGAAACACTGTGTACGTAATTCCAACAACATTCAAACACTTTTGGGGGTGCTTCGAAACACTTTGTACGTAATTCCAACAACATTCAAACACTTTTGGAGGTGCTTTGAAACACTTTGTACGTAATTCCAACAACATTCAAACACTTTTGGAGGTGCTTTGAAACACTTTGTACGTAATTCCAACAACATTTAAACACCTTCGGAGGTGCTTCGAAACACTGTGTACGTAATTCCAACAACATTCAAACACTTTTGGAGGTGCTTTGAAACACTTTGTACGTAATTCCAACAACATTTAAACACCTTCGGAGGTGCTTCGAAACACTTTGTACGTAATTCCAACAACATTCAAACACTTTTGGAGGTGCTTCGAAACACTTTGTACGTAATTCCAACAACATTCAAACACTTCTGGAGGTGCTTTGAAACACTTTGTACGTAATTCCAACAACATTTAAACACCTTCGGAGGTGCTTCGAAACACTTTGTACGTAATTCCAACAGCATTCAAACACTTTTGGAGGTGCTTCGAAACACTTTGTACGTAATTTCAACAGCATTCAAACACTTTTGGAGGTGCTTCGAAACACTTTGTACGTAATTCCAACAACATTCAAACACTTTTGGAGGTGCTTTGAAACACTTTGTACGTAATTCCAACAACATTTAAACACCTTCGGAGGTGCTTTGAAACACTTTGTACGTAATTCCAACAACATTCAAACACCTTCGGAGGTGCTTCGAAACACTTTGTACGTAATTCCAACAACATTCAAACACTTCTGGAGGTGCTTCGAAACACTTTGTACGTAATTTCAACAGCATTCAAACACTTTTGGAGGTGCTTCGAAACACTTTGTACGTAATTCCAACAACATTCAAACACTTTTGGAGGTGCTTTGAAACACTTTGTACGTAATTCCAACAACATTTAAACACCTTCGGAGGTGCTTTGAAACACTTTGTACGTAATTCCAACAACATTTAAACACCTTCGGAGGTGCTTCGAAACACTTTGTACGTAATTCCAACAACATTCAAACACTTCTGGAGGTGCTTTGAAACACTTTGTACGTAATTCCAAAAGCATTCAAACACTTTTGGAGGTGCTTCGAAACACTTTGTACGTAATTTCAACAGCATTCAAACACTTTTGGAGGTGCTTCGAAACACTTTGTACGTAATTCCAAAAGCATTCAAACACTTTTGGAGGTGCTTCGAAACACTTTGTATGTAATTCCAACAGCATTAAAACACTTTTGGAGGTGCTTCGAAACACTTTGTACGAAATTTCAACAACATTCAAACACTTTTGGGGGTGCTTCGAAACACTTTGTACGTAATTCCAACAACATTCAAACACTTTTGGGGGTGCTTCGAAACACTTTGTACGTAATTCCAACAACATTTAAACACCTTCGGAGGTGCTTCGAAACACTTTGTACGTAATTCCAACAACATTCAAACACTTTTGGAGGTGCTTTGAAACACTTTGTACGTAATTCCAACAACATTTAAACACCTTCGGAGGTGCTTCGAAACACTGTGTACGTAATTCCAACAACATTCAAACACTTCTGGAGGTGCTTTGAAACACTTTGTACGTAATTCCAACAACATTTAAACACCTTCGGAGGTGCTTCGAAACACTTTGTACGTAATTCCAACAGCATTAAAACACTTTTGGAGGTGCTTCGAAACACTTTGTACGAAATTTCAACAACATTCAAACACTTTTGGGGGTGCTTCGAAACACTTTGTACGTAATTCCAACAGCATTAAAACACTTTTGGAGGTGCTTCGAAACACTTTGTACGTAATTCCAACAACATTCAAACACTTTTGGGGGTGCTTCGAAACACTTTGTACGTAATTCCAACAACATTCAAACACTTCTGGAGGTGCTTTGAAACACTTTGTACGTAATTCCAACAACATTTAAACACCTTCGGAGGTGCTTCGAAACACTTTGTACGTAATTCCAACAGCATTAAAACACTTTTGGAGGTGCTTCGAAACACTTTGTACGAAATTTCAACAACATTCAAACACTTTTGGGGGTGCTTCGAAACACTTTGTACGTAATTCCAACAGCATTAAAACACTTTTGGAGGTGCTTCGAAACACTTTGTACGTAATTCCAACAACATTCAAACACTTTTGGAGGTGCTTTGAAACACTTTGTACGTAATTCCAACAACATTTAAACACCTTCGGAGGTGCTTCGAAACACTTTGTACGTAATTCCAACAACATTCAAACACTTTTGGAGGTGCTTTGAAACACTTTGTACGTAATTCCAACAACATTTAAACACCTTCGGAGGTGCTTCGAAACACTGTGTACGTAATTCCAACAACATTCAAACACTTCTGGAGGTGCTTTGAAACACTTTGTACGTAATTCCAACAACATTTAAACACCTTCGGAGGTGCTTCGAAACACTTTGTACGTAATTCCAACAGCATTAAAACACTTTTGGAGGTGCTTCGAAACACTTTGTACGAAATTTCAACAACATTCAAACACTTTTGGGGGTGCTTCGAAACACTTTGTACGTAATTCCAACAGCATTAAAACACTTTTGGAGGTGCTTCGAAACACTTTGTACGTAATTCCAACAACATTCAAACACTTTTGGGGGTGCTTCGAAACACTTTGTACGTAATTCCAACAACATTCAAACACTTCTGGAGGTGCTTTGAAACACTTTGTACGTAATTCCAACAACATTTAAACACCTTCGGAGGTGCTTCGAAACACTTTGTACGTAATTCCAACAACATTCAAACACTTTTGGAGGTGCTTTGAAACACTTTGTACGTAATTCCAACAACATTTAAACACCTTCGGAGGTGCTTCGAAACACTTTGTACGTAATTCCAACAGCATTAAAACACTTTTGGAGGTGCTTCGAAACACTTTGTACGAAATTTCAACAACATTCAAACACTTTTGGGGGTGCTTCGAAACACTTTGTACGTAATTCCAACAGCATTAAAACACTTTTGGAGGTGCTTCGAAACACTTTGTACGTAATTCCAACAACATTTAAACACCTTCGGAGGTGCTTCGAAACACTTTGTACGTAATTCCAACAACATTCAAACACTTTTGGAGGTGCTTTGAAACACTTTGTACGTAATTCCAACAACATTTAAACACCTTCGGAGGTGCTTCGAAACACTTTGTACGTAATTCCAACAACATTCAAACACTTTTGGAGGTGCTTTGAAACACTTTGTACGTAATTCCAACAACATTTAAACACCTTCGGAGGTGCTTCGAAACACTGTGTACGTAATTCCAACAACATTCAAACACTTTTGGGGGTGCTTCGAAACACTTTGTACGTAATTCCAACAACATTCAAACACTTTTGGAGGTGCTTTGAAACACTTTGTACGTAATTCCAACAACATTTAAACACCTTCGGAGGTGCTTCGAAACACTTTGTACGTAATTCCAACAACATTCAAACACTTTTGGAGGTGCTTTGAAACACTTTGTACGTAATTCCAACAACATTTAAACACCTTCGGAGGTGCTTCGAAACACTTTGTACGTAATTCCAACAGCATTAAAACACTTTTGGAGGTGCTTCGAAACACTTTGTACGAAATTTCAACAACATTCAAACACTTTTGGGGGTGCTTCGAAACACTTTGTACGTAATTCCAACAGCATTAAAACACTTTTGGAGGTGCTTCGAAACACTTTGTACGTAATTCCAACAACATTTAAACACCTTCGGAGGTGCTTCGAAACACTTTGTACGTAATTCCAACAACATTCAAACACTTTTGGAGGTGCTTTGAAACACTTTGTACGTAATTCCAACAACATTTAAACACCTTCGGAGGTGCTTCGAAACACTTTGTACGTAATTCCAACAACATTCAAACACTTTT
Organism: Anopheles coustani; assembly: GCF_943734705.1. Lineage (NCBI taxonomy): Eukaryota > Metazoa > Arthropoda > Insecta > Diptera > Culicidae > Anopheles > Anopheles coustani. The sequence goes on along the minus strand of NW_026525398.1, from coordinate 97,815 downwards.
GGAGGTGCTTTGAAACACTTTGTACGTAATTCCAACAACATTTAAACACCTTCGGAGGTGCTTCGAAACACTGTGTACGTAATTCCAACAACATTCAAACACTTTTGGGGGTGCTTCGAAACACTTTGTACGTAATTCCAACAACATTCAAACACTTTTGGAGGTGCTTTGAAACACTTTGTACGTAATTCCAACAACATTCAAACACTTCTGGAGGTGCTTTGAAACACTTTGTACGTAATTCCAACAACATTTAAACACCTTCGGAGGTGCTTCGAAACACTTTGTACGTAATTCCAACAGCATTCAAACACTTTTGGAGGTGCTTCGAAACACTTTGTACGTAATTCCAACAACATTCAAACACTTTTGGAGGTGCTTTGAAACACTTTGTACGTAATTCCAACAACATTTAAACACCTTCGGAGGTGCTTTGAAACACTTTGTACGTAATTCCAACAACATTCAAACACCTTCGGAGGTGCTTCGAAACACTTTGTACGTAATTCCAACAACATTCAAACACTTCTGGAGGTGCTTCGAAACACTTTGTACGTAATTTCAACAGCATTCAAACACTTTTGGAGGTGCTTCGAAACACTTTGTACGTAATTCCAAAAGCATTCAAACACTTTTGGAGGTGCTTCGAAACACTTTGTACGTAATTTCAACAGCATTCAAACACTTTTGGAGGTGCTTCGAAACACTTTGTACGTAATTCCAACAACATTCAAACACTTTTGGAGGTGCTTTGAAACACTTTGTACGTAATTCCAACAACATTTAAACACCTTCGGAGGTGCTTTGAAACACTTTGTACGTAATTCCAACAACATTTAAACACCTTCGGAGGTGCTTCGAAACACTTTGTACGTAATTCCAACAACATTCAAACACTTCTGGAGGTGCTTCGAAACACTTTGTACGTAATTTCAACAGCATTCAAACACTTTTGGGGGTGCTTCGAAACACTTTGTACGTAATTCCAAAAGCATTCAAACACTTTTGGAGGTGCTTCGAAACACTTTGTACGAAATTTCAACAACATTCAAACACTTTTGGGGGTGCTTCGAAACACTTTGTACGTAATTCCAACAACATTCAAACACTTTTGGGGGTGCTTCGAAACACTTTGTACGTAATTCCAACAACATTCAAACACTTTTGGGGGTGCTTCGAAACACTTTGTACGTCATTCCAACAACATTTAAACACCTTCGGAGGTGCTTCGAAACACTTTGTACGTAATTCCAACAACATTCAAACACTTCTGGAGGTGCTTTGAAACACTTTGTACGTAATTCCAACAACATTTAAACACCTTCGGAGGTGCTTCGAAACACTTTGTACGTAATTCCAACAACATCCAAACACTTTTGGAGATGCTTCGAAGCACTTTTTACGTCATTCCAACCACATACATACACTTTTGGAGATGCTTCGAAGCACTTTCTACGTAATTCCAACCACATCCAAACACTTTTGGAGATGCTTCGAAGCACTTTTTACGTAATTCCAACCACATCCAAACACTTTTGGAGATGCTTCGAAGCACCTTTTACGTCATTCCAACCACATCCAAACACTTTTGGAGATGCTTCGAAGCACTTTCTAGGTAATTCCAACCACATCCAAACACTTTTGGAGATGCTTCGAAGCACTTTCTACGTAATTCCAACCACATACAAACACTTTTGGAGATGCTTCGAAGCACTTTTTACGTAATTCCAACCACATCCAAACACTTTTGGAGATGCTTCGAAGCACTTTTTACGTAATTCCAACCACATACAAACACTTTTGGAGATGCTTCGAAGCACTTTCTACGTAATTCCAACCACATCCAAACACTTTTGGAGATGCTTCGAAGCACTTTCTACGTAATTCCAACCACATACAAACACTTTTGGAGATGCTTCGAAGCACTTTCTACGTAATTCCAACCACATCCAAACACTTTTGGAGATGCTTCGAAGCACTTTTTACGTAATTCCAACCACATCCAAACACTTTTGGAGATGCTTCGAAGCACTTTCTAGGTAATTCCAACCACATCCAAACACTTTTGGAGATGCTTCGAAGCACTTTCTACGTAATTCCAACCACATACAAACACTTTTGGAGATGCTTCGAAGCACTTTTTACGTAATTCCAACCACATCCAAACACTTTTGGAGATGCTTCGAAGCACTTTCTACGTAATTCCAACCACATCCAAACACTTTTGGTGATGCTTCGAAGCACTTTTTACGTAATTCCAACAACATTCAAAAACTTTTGGAGATGCTTCGAAGCACTTTCTACGTAATTCCAACCACATCCAAACACTTTCAGTGATGCTTTGAAGCACTTTCTTCGTAATTCCAACCACATACAAACACTTTTGGAGATGCTTCGAAGCACTTTCTACGTAATTCCAACCACATCCAAACACTTTTGGAGATGCTTCGAAGCACTTTTTACGTAATTCCAACCACATACAAACACTTTTGGAGATGCTTCGAAGCACTTTCTACGTAATTCCAACCACATCCAAACACTTTTGGTGATGCTTCGAAGCACTTTTTACGTAATTCCAACAACATTCAAAAACTTTTGGAGATGCTTCGAAGCACTTTCTACGTAATTCCAACCACATCCAAACACTTTCAGTGATGCTTTGAAGCACTTTCTTCGTAATTCCAACCACATACAAACACTTTTGGAGATGCTTCGAAGCACTTTCTACGTAATTCCAACCACATCCAAACACTTTCAGTGATGCTTTGAAGCACTTTCTTCGTAATTCCAACCACATCCAAACACTTTTGGAGATGCTTCGAAGCACTTTTTACGTAATTCCAACCACATCCAAACACTTTTGGAGATGCTTCGATGCACTTTCTACGTAATTCCAACCACATCCAAACACTTTCAGTGATGCTTTGAAGCACTTTCTTCGTAATTCCAACCACATACAAACACTTTTGGAGATGCTTCGAAGCACTTTCTACGTAATTCCAACCACATCCAAACACTTTCAGTGATGCTTTGAAGCACTTTCTTCGTAATTCCAACCACATACAAACACTTTCAGTGATGCTTTGAAGCACTTTCTTCGTAATTCCAACCACATACAAACACTTTTGGAGATGCTTCGAAGCACTTTCTACGTAATTCCAACCACATACAAACACTTTTGGAGATGCTTCGAAGCACTTTTTACGTAATTCCAACCACATACAAACACTTTTGGAGATGCTTCGAAGCACTTTCTACGTAATTCCAACCACATCCAAACACTTTTGGTGATGCTTCGAAGCACTTTTTACGTAATTCCAACAACATTCAAAAACTTTTGGAGATGCTTCGAAGCACTTTCTACGTAATTCCAACCACATCCAAACACTTTCAGTGATGCTTTGAAGCACTTTCTTCGTAATTCCAACCACATACAAACACTTTTGGAGATGCTTCGAAGCACTTTCTACGTAATTCCAACCACATCCAAACACTTTCAGTGATGCTTTGAAGCACTTTCTTCGTAATTCCAACCACATCCAAACACTTTTGGAGATGCTTCGAAGCACTTTTTACGTAATTCCAACCACATCCAAACACTTTTGGAGATGCTTCGATGCACTTTCTACGTAATTCCAACCACATCCAAACACTTTCAGTGATGCTTTGAAGCACTTTCTTCGTAATTCCAACCACATACAAACACTTTTGGAGATGCTTCGAAGCACTTTCTACGTAATTCCAACCACATCCAAACACTTTCAGTGATGCTTTGAAGCACTTTCTTCGTAATTCCAACCACATACAAACACTTTCAGTGATGCTTTGAAGCACTTTCTTCGTAATTCCAACCACATCCAAACACTTTTGGAGATGCTTCGAACCACTTTTTACGTAATTCCAACCACATCCAAACACTTTTGGAGATGCTTCGAAGCACTTTCTACGTAATTCCAACCACATACAAACACTTTCAGTGATGCTTTGAAGCACTTTCTTCGTAATTCCAACCACATCCAAACACTTTTGGAGATGCTTCGAACCACTTTTTACGTAATTCCAACCACATCCAAACACTTTTGGAGATGCTTCGAAGCACTTTCTACGTAATTCCAACCACATACAAACACTTTTGGAGATGCTTCGAAGCACTTTCTACGTAATTCCAACCACATCCAAACACTTTCAGTGATGCTTTGAAGCACTTTCTTCGTAAATCCAACCACATCCAAACACTTTTGGAGATGCTTCGAAGCACTTTCTACGTAATTCCAACCACATACAAACACTTTTGGAGATGCTTCGAAGCACTTTTTACGTAATTCCAACCACATCCAAACACTTTTGGAGATGCTTCGAAGCACTTTCTACGTAATTCCAACCACATCCAAACACTTTTGGAGATGCTTCGAAGCACTTTTTACGTAATTCCAACCACATCCAAACACTTTTGGTGATGCTTCGAAGCACTTTTTACGTAATTCCAACAACATTCAAAAACTTTTGGAGATGCTTCGAAGCACTTTCTACGTAATTCCAACCACATCCAAACACTTTTGGTGATGCTTCGAAGCACTTTCTACGTAATTCCAACCACATCCAAACACTTTTGGAGATGCTTCGATGCACTTTCTACGTAATTCCAACCACATCCAAACACTTTCAGTGATGCTTTGAAGCACTTTCTTCGTAATTCCAACCACATACAAACACTTTTGGAGATGCTTCGAAGCACTTTCTACGTAATTCCAACCACATCCAAACACTTTCAGTGATGCTTTGAAGCACTTTCTACGTAATTCCAACCACATCCAAACACTTTTGGTGATGCTTCGAAGCACTTTTTACGTAATTCCAACAACATTCAAAAACTTTTGGAGATGCTTCGAAGCACTTTCTACGTAATTCCAACCACATCCAAACACTTTTGGAGATGCTTCGAAGCACTTTTTACGTAATTCCAACCACATCCAAACACTTTTGGAGATGCTTCGATGCACTTTCTACGTAATTCCAACCACATCCAAACACTTTCAGTGATGCTTTGAAGCACTTTCTTCGTAATTCCAACCACATACAAACACTTTTGGAGATGCTTCGAAGCACTTTCTACGTAATTCCAACCACATCCAAACACTTTCAGTGATGCTTTGAAGCACTTTCTTCGTAATTCCAACCACATACAAACACTTTCAGTGATGCTTTGAAGCACTTTCTTCGTAATTCCAACCACATCCAAACACTTTTGGAGATGCTTCGAACCACTTTTTACGTAATTCCAACAACATTCAAAAACTTTTGGAGATGCTTCGAAGCACTTTCTACGTAATTCCAACCACATCCAAACACTTTTGGAGATGCTTCGAAGCACTTTTTACGTAATTCCAACCACATCCAAACACTTTTGGAGATGCTTCGAAGCACTTTCTACGTAATTCCAACCACATACAAACACTTTTGGAGATGCTTCGAAGCACTTTCTACGTAATTCCAACCACATACAAACACTTTTGGAGATGCTTCGAAACACTTTCTACGTAATTCCAACCACATCCAAACACTTTCAGTGATGCTTTGAAGCACTTTCTTCGTAAATCCAACCACATCCAAACACTTTTGGAGATGCTTCGAAGCACTTTCTACGTAATTCCAACCACATACAAACACTTTTGGAGATGCTTCGAAGCACTTTTTACGTAATTCCAACCACATCCAAACACTTTTGGAGATGCTTCGAAGCACTTTCTACGTAATTCCAACCACATCCAAACACTTTTGGAGATGCTTCGAAGCACTTTTTACGTAATTCCAACCACATCCAAACACTTTTGGTGATGCTTCGAAGCACTTTTTACGTAATTCCAACAACATTCAAAAACTTTTGGAGATGCTTCGAAGCACTTTCTACGTAATTCCAACCACATCCAAACACTTTTGGTGATGCTTCGAAGCACTTTCTACGTAATTCCAACCACATCCAAACACTTTTGGTGATGCTTCGAAGCACTTTCTACGTAATTCCAACCACATCCAAACACTTTTGGAGATGCTTCGAAGCACTTTCTACGTAATTCCAACCACATCCAAACACTTTCAGTGATGCTTTGAAGCACTTTCTACGTAATTCCAACCACATCCAAACACTTTCAGTGATGCTTTGAAGCACTTTCTTCGTAATTCCAACCACATCCAAACACTTTTGGTGATGCTTCGAAGCAGTTTCTACGTAATTCCAACCACATCCAAACACTTTTGGTGATGCTTCGAAGCACTTTCTACGTAATTCCAACCACATCCAAACACTTTCAGTGATGCTTTGAAGCACTTTCTTCGTAATTCCAACCACATCCAAACACTTTTGGAGATGCTTCGAAGCACTTTTTACGTAATTCCAACCACATCCAAACACTTTTGGAGATGCTTCGAAGCACTTTCTACGTAATTCCAACCACATCCAAACACTTTTGGAGATGCTTCGAAGCACTTTCTACGTAATTCCAACCACATCCAAACACTTTTGGTGATGCTTCGAAGCACTTTCTACGTAATTCCAACCACATACAAACACTTTTGGAGATGCTTCGAAGCACTTTCTACGTAATTCCAACCACATACAAACACTTTTGGAGATGCTTCGAAACACTTTCTACGTAATTCCAACCACATCCAAACACTTTCAGTGATGCTTTGAAGCACTTTCTTCGTAATTCCAACCACATACAAACACTTTTGGAGATGCTTCGAAGTACTTTCTACGTAATTCCAACCACATCCAAACACTTTCAGTGATGCTTTGAAGCACTTTCTTCGTAATTCCAACCACATCCAAACACTTTTGGAGATGCTTCGAAGCACTTTTTACGTAATTCCAACCACATCCAAACACTTTTGGTGATGCTTCGAAGCACTTTCTACGTAATTCCAACCACATACAAACACTTTTGGAGATGCTTCGAAGCACTTTCTACGTAATTCCAACCACATACAAACACTTTTGGAGATGCTTCGAAGCACTTTCTACGTAATTCCAACCACATCCAAACACTTTCAGTGATGCTTTGAAGCACTTTCTTCGTAATTCCAACCACATACAAACACTTTTGGAGATGCTTCGAAGCACTTTCTACGTAATTCCAACCACATACAAACACTTTTGGAGATGCTTCGAAGCACTTTCTACGTAATTCCAACCACATCCAAACACTATCAGTGATGCTTTGAAGCACTTTCTTCGTAATTCCAACCACATCCAAACACTTTTGGAGATGCTTCGAAGCACTTTTTACGTAATTCCAACCACATCCAAACACTTTTGGAGATGCTTCGATGCACTTTCTACGTAATTCCAACCACATCCAAACACTTTTGGAGATGCTTCGAAGCACTTTCTACGTAATTCCAACCACATACAAACACTTTCAGTGATGCTTCGAAGCACTTTCTTCGTAAATCCAACCACATCCAAACACTTTTGGAGATGCTTCGAAGCACTTTCTACGTAATTCCAACCACATACAAACACTTTTGGAGATGCTTCGAAGCACTTTTTACGTAATTCCAACCACATCCAAACACTTTTGGAGATGCTTCGAAGCACTTTCTACGTAATTCCAACCACATACAAACACTTTTGGTGATGCTTCGAAGCACTTTTTACGTAATTCCAACCACATTCAAAAACTTTTGGAGATGGTTCGAAGCACTTTTTACGTAATTCCAACCACATCCAAACACTTTTGGTGATGCTTCGAAGCACTTTTTACGTAATTCCAACAACATTCAAAAACTTTTGGAGATGCTTCGAAGCACTTTCTACGTAATTCCAACCACATCCAAACACTTTTGGTGATGCTTCGAAGCACTTTCTACGTAATTCCAACCACATCCAAACACTTTTGGTGATGCTTCGAAGCACTTTCTACGTAATTCCAACCACATCCAAACACTTTTGGTGATGCTTCGAAGCACTTTCTACGTAATTCCAACCACATACAAACACTTTCAGTGATGCTTTGAAGCACTTTCTTCGTAATTCCAACCACATACAAACACTTTTGGAGATGCTTCGAAGCACTTTCTACGTAATTCCAACCACATACAAACACTTTTGGAGATGCTTCGAAGCACTTTCTACGTAATTCCAACCACATCCAAACACTTTTGGAGATGCTTCGAAGCACTTTCTACGTAATTCCAACCACATCCAAACACTTTTGGTGATGCTTCGAAGCACTTTCTACGTAATTCCAACCACATCCAAACACTTTTGGAGATGCTTCGAAGCACTTTCTACGTAATTCCAACCACATACAAACACTTTTGGAGATGCTTCGAAGCACTTTCTACGTAATTCCAACCACATCCAAACACTTTTGGAGATGCTTCGAAGCACTTTCTACGTAATTCCAACCACATTCAAACACTTTCAGTGATGCTTTGAAGCACTTTCTACGTAATTCCAACCACATCCAAACACTTTTGGTGATGCTTCGAAGCACTTTCTACGTAATTCCAACCACATCCAAACACTTTTGGAGATGCTTCGAAGCACTTTCTACGTAATTCCAACCACATCCAAACACTTTTGGAGATGCTTCGAAGCACTTTCTACGTAATTCCAACCACATACAAACACTTTTGGAGATGCTTCGAAGCACTTTCTACGTAATTCCAACCACATACAAACACTTTTGGTGATGCTTCGAAGCACTTTTTACGTAATTCCAACCACATTCAAAAACTTTTGGAGATGCTTCGAAGCACTTTCTACGTAATTCCAACCACATCCAAACACTTTCAGTGATGCTTTGAAGCACTTTCTTCGTAATTCCAACCACATCCAAACACTTTTGGTGATGCTTCGAAGCACTTTCTACGTAATTCCAACCACATCCAAACACTTTTGGTGATGCTTCGAAGCACTTTTTACGTAATTCCAACCACATCCAAACACTTTTGGAGATGTTTTCGAAGCACTTTCTACGTAATTCCAACCACATACAAACACTTTTGGAGATGCTTCGAAGCACTTTCTACGTAATTCCAACCACATTCAAAAACTTTTGGAGATGCTTCGAAGCACTTTCTACGTAATTCCAACCACATACAAACACTTTTGGTGATGCTTCGAAGCACTTTCTACGTAATTCCAACCACATCCAAACACTTTCAGTGATGCTTTGAAGCACTTTCTTCGTAATTCCAACCACATCCAAACACTTTTGGAGATGTTTCGAAGCACTTTCTACGTAATTCCAACCACATTCAAAAACTTTTGGAGATGCTTCGAAGCACTTTCTACGTAATTCCAACCACATACAAACACTTTTGGTGATGCTTTGAAGCACTTTCTACGTAATTCCAACCACATCCAAACACTTTTGGTGATGCTTCGAAGCACTTTCTACGTAATTCCAACCACATACAAACACTTTTGGAGATGCTTCGAAGCACTTTCTACGTAATTCCAACCACATACAAACACTTTTGGTGATGCTTCGAAGCACTTTTTACGTAATTCCAACCACATCCAAACACTTTTGGAGATGTTTCGAAGCACTTTCTACGTAATTCCAACCACATACAAACACTTTTGGAGATGCTTCGAAGCACTTTCTACGTAATTCCAACCACATTCAAAAACTTTTGGAGATGCTTCGAAGCACTTTCTACGTAATTCCAACCACATACAAACACTTTTGGTGATGCTTCGAAGCACTTTCTACGTAATTCCAACCACATCCAAACACTTTTGGAGATGCTTCGAAGCACTTTTTACGTAATTCCAACCACATCCAAACACTTTTGGTGATGCTTCGAAGCACTTTCTACGTAATTCCAACCACATCCAAACACTTTTGGTGATGCTTCGAAGCACTTTTTACGTAATTCCAACCACATCCAAACACTTTTGGAGATGCTTTGAAGCACTTTTTACGTAATTCCAACCACATTCAAAAACTTTTGGAGATGCTTCGAAGCACTTTCTACGTAATTCCAACCACATCCAAACACTTTCAGTGATGCTTTGAAGCACTTTCTTCGTAATTCCAACCACATCCAAACACTTTTGGTGATGCTTCGAAGCACTTTCTACGTAATTCCAACCACATCCAAACACTTTTGGTGATGCTTCGAAGCACTTTTTACGTAATTCCAACCACATCCAAACACTTTTGGAGATGTTTCGAAGCACTTTCTACGTAATTCCAACCACATACAAACACTTTTGGAGATGCTTCGAAGCACTTTCTACGTAATTCCAACCACATACAAACACTTTTGGTGATGCTTCGAAGCACTTTTTACGTAATTCCAACCACATTCAAAAACTTTTGGAGATGCTTCGAAGCACTTTCTACGTAATTCCAACCACATCCAAACACTTTCAGTGATGCTTTGAAGCACTTTCTTCGTAATTCCAACCACATCCAAACACTTTTGGAGATGTTTCGAAGCACTTTCTACGTAATTCCAACCACATTCAAAAACTTTTGGAGATGCTTCGAAGCACTTTCTACGTAATTCCAACCACATACAAACACTTTTGGTGATGCTTCGAAGCACTTTCTACGTAATTCCAACCACATTCAAAAACTTTTGGAGATGCTTCGAAGCACTTTCTACGTAATTCCAACCACATACAAACACTTTTGGTGATGCTTCGAAGCACTTTCTACGTAATTCCAACCACATCCAAACACTTTTGGAGATGCTTCGAAGCACTTTTTACGTAATTCCAACCACATCCAAACACTTTTGGTGATGCTTCGAAGCACTTTCTACGTAATTCCAACCACATCCAAACACTTTTGGTGATGCTTCGAAGCACTTTTTACGTAATTCCAACCAAATCCAAACACTTTTGGAGATGCTTTGAAGCACTTTTTACGTAATTCCAACCACATTCAAAAACTTTTGGAGATGCTTCGAAGCACTTTCTACGTAATTCCAACCACATCCAAACACTTTCAGTGATGCTTTGAAGCACTTTCTTCGTAATTCCAACCACATCCAAACACTTTTGGTGATGCTTCGAAGCACTTTCTACGTAATTCCAACCACATCCAAACACTTTTGGTGATGCTTCGAAGCACTTTTTACGTAATTCCAACCACATCCAAACACTTTTGGAGATGTTTCGAAGCACTTTCTACGTAATTCCAACCACATACAAACACTTTTGGAGATGCTTCGAAGCACTTTCTACGTAATTCCAACCACATACAAACACTTTTGGTGATGCTTCGAAGCACTTTTTACGTAATTCCAACCACATTCAAAAACTTTTGGAGATGCTTCGAAGCACTTTCTACGTAATTCCAACCACATCCAAACACTTTCAGTGATGCTTTGAAGCACTTTCTTCGTAATTCCAACCACATCCAAACACTTTTGGAGATGTTTCGAAGCACTTTCTACGTAATTCCAACCACATTCAAAAACTTTTGGAGATGCTTCGAAGCACTTTCTACGTAATTCCAACCACATACAAACACTTTTGGTGATGCTTCGAAGCACTTTCTACGTAATTCCAACCACATCCAAACACTTTTGGTGATGCTTCGAAGCACTTTTTACGTAATTCCAACCACATACAAACACTTTTGGAGATGCTTCGAAGCACTTTCTACGTAATTCCAACCACATACAAACACTTTTGGAGATGCTTCGAAGCACTTTCTACGTAATTCCAACCACATACAAACACTTTTGGTGATGCTTCGAAGCACTTTTTACGTAATTCCAACCACATTCAAAAACTTTTGGAGATGCTTCGAAGCACTTTCTACGTAATTCCAACCACATCCAAACACTTTCAGTGATGCTTTGAAGCACTTTCTTCGTAATTCCAACCACATACAAACACTTTTGGTGATGCTTCGAAGCACTTTTTACGTAATTCCAACCACATTCAAAAACTTTTGGAGATGCTTCGAAGCACTTTCTACGTAATTCCAACCACATCCAAACACTTTCAGTGATGCTTTGAAGCACTTTCTTCGTAATTCCAACCACATCCAAACACTTTTGGAGATGTTTCGAAGCACTTTCTACGTAATTCCAACCACATTCAAAAACTTTTGGAGATGCTTCGAAGCACTTTCTACGTAATTCCAACCACATACAAACACTTTTGGTGATGCTTCGAAGCACTTTCTACGTAATTCCAACCACATCCAAACACTTTTGGTGATGCTTCGAAGCACTTTTTACGTAATTCCAACCACATACAAACACTTTTGGAGATGCTTCGAAGCACTTTCTACGTAATTCCAACCACATACAAACACTTTTGGAGATGCTTCGAAGCACTTTCTACGTAATTCCAACCACATCCAAACACTTTCAGTGATGCTTTGAAGCACTTTCTTCGTAATTCCAACCACATCCAAACACTTTTGGTGATGCTTCGAAGCACTTTCTACGTAATTCCAACCACATCCAAACACTTTTGGTGATGCTTCGAAGCACTTTCTACGTAATTCCAACCACATACAAACACTTTTGGTGATGCTTCGAAGCACTTTTTACGTAATTCCAACCACATTCAAAAACTTTTGGAGATGCTTCGAAGCACTTTTTACGTAATTCCAACCACATCCAAACACTTTTGGTGATGCTTCGAAGCACTTTTTACGTAATTCCAACCACATTCAAAAACTTTTGGAGATGCTTCGAAGCACTTTCTACGTAATTCCAACCACATCCAAACACTTTCAGTGATGCTTTGAAGCACTTTCTTCGTAATTCCAACCACATACAAACACTTTTGGAGATGCTTCGAAGCACTTTCTACGTAATTCCAACCACATCCAAACACTTTTGGTGATGCTTCGAAGCACTTTTTACGTAATTCCAACCACATCCAAACACTTTTGGAGATGCTTTGAAGCACTTTCTTCGTAATTCCAACCACATCCAAACACTTTTGGAGATGCTTCGAAGCACTTTTTACGTAATTCCAACCACATCCAAACACTTTTGGAGATGCTTCGAAGCACTTTCTACGTAATTCCAACCACATACAAACACTTTTGGAGATGCTTCGAAGCACTTTCTACGTAATTCCAACCACATCCAAACACTTTTGGAGATGCTTCGAAGCACTTTCTACGTAATTCCAACCACATACAAACACTTTTGGAGATGCTTCGAAGCACTTTCTACGTAATTCCAACCACATACAAACACTTTTGGTGATGCTTCGAAGCACTTTCTACGTAATTCCAACCACATTCAAAAACTTTTGGAGATGCTTCGAAGCACTTTCTACGTAATTCCAACCACATCCAAACACTTTCAGTGATGCTTTGAAGCACTTTCTTCGTAATTCCAACCACATCCAAACACTTTTGGTGATGCTTCGAAGCACTTTCTACGTAATTCCAACCACATCCAAACACTTTTGGTGATGCTTCGAAGCACTTTTTACGTAATTCCAACCACATCCAAACACTTTTGGAGATGTTTCGAAGCACTTTCTACGTAATTCCAACCACATACAAACACTTTTGGAGATGCTTCGAAGCACTTTCTACGTAATTCCAACCACATACAAACACTTTTGGAGATGCTTCGAAGCACTTTCTACGTAATTCCAACCACATACAAACACTTTTGGTGATGCTTCGAAGCACTTTTTACGTAATTCCAACCACATTCAAAAACTTTTGGAGATGCTTCGAAGCACTTTCTACGTAATTCCAACCACATCCAAACACTTTCAGTGATGCTTTGAAGCACTTTCTTCGTAATTCCAACCACATCCAAACACTTTTGGTGATGCTTCGAAGCACTTTCTACGTAATTCCAACCACATCCAAACACTTTTGGTGATGCTTCGAAGCACTTTTTACGTAATTCCAACCACATCCAAACACTTTTGGAGATGTTTCGAAGCACTTTTTACGTAATTCCAACCACATACAAACACTTTTGGAGATGCTTCGAAGCACTTTCTACGTAATTCCAACCACATACAAACACTTTTGGAGATGCTTCGAAGCACTTTCTACGTAATTCCAACCACATACAAACACTTTTGGAGATGCTTCGAAGCACTTTCTACGTAATTCCAACCACATACAAACACTTTTGGTGATGCTTCGAAGCACTTTTTACGTAATTCCAACCACATTCAAAAACTTTTGGAGATGCTTCGAAGCACTTTCTACGTAATTCCAACCACATCCAAACACTTTTGGTGATGCTTCGAAGCACTTTTTACGTAATTCCAACCACATCCAAACACTTTTGGAGATGTTTCGAAGCACTTTCTACGTAATTCCAACCACATACAAACACTTTTGGAGATGCTTCGAAGCACTTTCTACGTAATTCCAACCACATCCAAACACTTTTGGTGATGCTTCGAAGCACTTTTTACGTAATTCCAACCACATTCAAAAACTTTTGGAGATGCTTCGAAGCACTTTCTACGTAATTCCAACCACATCCAAACACTTTCAGTGATGCTTTGAAGCACTTTCTTCGTAATTCCAACCACATCCAAACACTTTTGGAGATGTTTCGAAGCACTTTCTACGTAATTCCAACCACATTCAAAAACTTTTGGAGATGCTTCGAAGCACTTTCTACGTAATTCCAACCACATACAAACACTTTTGGTGATGCTTCGAAGCACTTTCTACGTAATTCCAACCACATCCAAACACTTTTGGTGATGCTTCGAAGCACTTTTTACGTAATTCCAACCACATCCAAACACTTTTGGTGATGCTTCGAAGCACTTTTTACGTAATTCCAACCACATCCAAACACTTTTGGAGATGCTTTGAAGCACTTTCTTCGTAATTCCAACCACATCCAAACACTTTTGGTGATGCTTCGAAGCACTTTTTACGTAATTCCAACCACATTCAAAAACTTTTGGAGATGCTTCGAAGCACTTTCTACGTAATTCCAACCACATCCAAACACTTTTGGTGATGCTTCGAAGCACTTTTTACGTAATTCCAACCACATTCAAACACTTTTGGAGATGTTTCGAAGCACTTTCTACGTAATTCCAACCACATACAAACACTTTTGGAGATGCTTCGAAGCACTTTCTACGTAATTCCAACCACATCCAAACACTTTTGGTGATGCTTCGAAGCACTTTTTACGTAATTCCAACCACATTCAAAAACTTTTGGAGATGCTTCGAAGCACTTTCTACGTAATTCCAACCACATCCAAACACTTTCAGTGATGCTTTGAAGCACTTTCTTCGTAATTCCAACCACATCCAAACACTTTTGGAGATGTTTCGAAGCACTTTCTACGTAATTCCAACCACATTCAAAAACTTTTGGAGATGCTTCGAAGCACTTTCTACGTAATTCCAACCACATACAAACACTTTTGGAGATGCTTCGAAGCACTTTCTACGTAATTCCAACCACATACAAACACTTTTGGAGATGCTTCGAAGCACTTTCTACGTAATTCCAACCACATCCAAACACTTTTGGTGATGCTTCGAAGCACTTTTTACGTAATTCCAACCACATCCAAACACTTTTGGAGATGCTTTGAAGCACTTTCTTCGTAATTCCAACCACATCCAAACACTTTTGGAGATGCTTCGAAGCACTTTTTACGTAATTCCAACCACATCCAAACACTTTTGGAGATGCTTCGAAGCACTTTCTACGTAATTCCAACCACATCCAAACACTTTTGGAGATGCTTCGAAGCACTTTTTACGTAATTCCAACCACATCCAAACACTTTTGGAGATGTTTCGAAGCACTTTCTACGTAATTCCAACCACATACAAACACTTTTGGAGATGCTTCGAAGCACTTTCTACGTAATTCCAACCACATACAAACACTTTTGGTGATGCTTCGAAGCACTTTTTACGTAATTCCAACCACATCCAAACACTTTCAGTGATGCTTTGAAGCACTTTCTTCGTAATTCCAACCACATCCAAACACTTTTGGTGATGCTTCGAAGCACTTTTTACGTAATTCCAACCACATCCAAACACTTTTGGAGATGTTTCGAAGCACTTTCTACGTAATTCCAACCACATACAAACACTTTTGGAGATGCTTCGAAGCACTTTCTACGTAATTCCAACCACATACAAACACTTTTGGAGATGCTTCGAAGCACTTTCTACGTAATTCCAACCACATCCAAACACTTTTGGAGATGCTTCGAAGCACTTTCTACGTAATTCCAACCACATCCAAACACTTTTGGAGATGCTTTGAAGCACTTTCTTCGTAATTCCAACCACATCCAAACACTTTTGGAGATGCTTCGAAGCACTTTTTACGTAATTCCAACCACATCCAAACACTTTTGGAGATGCTTCGAAGCACTTTCTACGTAATTCCAACCACATCCAAACACTTTTGGAGATGCTTCGAAGCACTTTTTACGTAATTCCAACCACATCCAAACACTTTTGGAGATGTTTCGAAGCACTTTCTACGTAATTCCAACCACATACAAACACTTTTGGAGATGCTTCGAAGCACTTTCTACGTAATTCCAACCACATCCAAACACTTTTGGTGATGCTTCGAAGCACTTTTTACGTAATTCCAACCACATTCAAAAACTTTTGGAGATGCTTCGAAGCACTTTCTACGTAATTCCAACCACATCCAAACACTTTCAGTGATGCTTTGAAGCACTTTCTTCGTAATTCCAACCACATCCAAACACTTTTGGAGATGTTTCGAAGCACTTTCTACGTAATTCCAACCACATTCAAAAACTTTTGGAGATGCTTCGAAGCACTTTCTACGTAATTCCAACCACATACAAACACTTTTGGTGATGCTTCGAAGCACTTTTTACGTAATTCCAACCACATTCAAAAACTTTTGGAGATGCTTCGAAGCACTTTCTACGTAATTCCAACCACATCCAAACACTTTCAGTGATGCTTTGAAGCACTTTCTTCGTAATTCCAACCACATCCAAACACTTTTGGTGATGCTTCGAAGCACTTTTTACGTAATTCCAACCACATCCAAACACTTTTGGAGATGTTTCGAAGCACTTTCTACGTAATTCCAACCACATACAAACACTTTTGGAGATGCTTCGAAGCACTTTCTACGTAATTCCAACCACATACAAACACTTTTGGAGATGCTTCGAAGCACTTTCTACGTAATTCCAACCACATCCAAACACTTTTGGTGATGCTTCGAAGCACTTTTTACGTAATTCCAACCACATCCAAACACTTTTGGAGATGCTTTGAAGCACTTTCTTCGTAATTCCAACCACATCCAAACACTTTTGGAGATGCTTCGAAGCACTTTTTACGTAATTCCAACCACATCCAAACACTTTTGGAGATGCTTCGAAGCACTTTCTACGTAATTCCAACCACATCCAAACACTTTTGGAGATGCTTCGAAGCACTTTCTACGTAATTCCAACCACATCCAAACACTTTTGGAGATGTTTCGAAGCACTTTCTACGTAATTCCAACCACATACAAACACTTTTGGAGATGCTTCGAAGCACTTTCTACGTAATTCCAACCACATCCAAACACTTTTGGTGATGCTTCGAAGCACTTTTTACGTAATTCCAACCACATTCAAAAACTTTTGGAGATGCTTCGAAGCACTTTCTACGTAATTCCAACCACATCCAAACACTTTCAGTGATGCTTTGAAGCACTTTCTTCGTAATTCCAACCACATCCAAACACTTTTGGAGATGCTTCGAAGCACTTTCTACGTAATTCCAACCACATTCAAAAACTTTTGGAGATGCTTCGAAGCACTTTCTACGTAATTCCAACCACATACAAACACTTTTGGTGATGCTTCGAAGCACTTTTTACGTAATTCCAACCACATTCAAAAACTTTTGGAGATGCTTCGAAGCACTTTCTACGTAATTCCAACCACATCCAAACACTTTCAGTGATGCTTTGAAGCACTTTCTTCGTAATTCCAACCACATCCAAACACTTTTGGAGATGCTTCGAAGCACTTTCTACGTAATTCCAACCACATCCAAACACTTTTGGAGATGTTTCGCTGCTTTTTCTACGTAATTCCAACCACATACAAACACTTTTGGAGATGCTTCGAAGCACTTTCTACGTAATTCCAACCACATACAAACACTTTTGGTGATGCTTCGAAGCACTTTTTACGTAATTCCAACCACATTCAAAAACTTTTGGAGATGCTTCGAAGCACTTTCTACGTAATTCCAACCACATCCAAACACTTTTGGAGATGCTTCGATGCACTTTCTATGTAATTCCAACCACATCCAAACACTTTCAGTGATGCTTTGAAGCACTTTCTACGTAATTCCAACCACATCCAAACACTTTTGGTGATGCTTCGAAGCACTTTCTACGTAATTCCAACCACATACAAACACTTTTGGAGATGCTTCGAAGCACTTTTTACGTAATTCCAACCACATTCAAACACTTTTGGAGATGCTTCGAAGCACTTTCTACGTAATTCCAACCACATCCAAACACTTTTGGAGATGCTTCGAAGCACTTTCTACGTAATTCCAACCACATACAAACACTTTTGGAGATGCTTCGAAGCACTTTCTACGTAAATCCAACCACATACAAACACTTTTGGTGATGCTTCGAAGCACTTTTTACGTAATTCCAACCACATTCAAACACTTTTGAAGATGCTTCGAAGCACTTTCTACGTAATTCCAACCACATCCAAACACTTTTGGAGATGCTTCGAAGCACTTTCTACGTAATTCCAACCACATCCAAACACTTTTGGAGATGCTTCGAAGCACTTTCTACGTAATTCCAACCACATACAAACACTTTTGGTGATGCTTCGAAGCACTTTCTACGTAATTCCAACCACATACAAACACTTTTGGAGATGCTTCGAAGCACTTTCTACGTAATTCCAACCACATCCAAACACTTTCAGTGATGCTTTGAAGCACTTTCTTCGTAATTCCAACCACATTCAAACACTTTTGGAGATGCTTCGAAGCAATTTCTACGTAATTCCAACCACATCCAAATACTTTCAGTGATGCTTTGAAGCACTTTCTACGTAATTCCAACCACATCCAAACACTTTTGGTGATGCTTCGAAGCACTTTCTACGTAATTCCAACCACATCCAAACACTTTTGGAGATGCTTCGAAGCACTTTCTACGTAATTCCAACCACATCCAAACACTTTTGGAGATGCTTCGAAGCACTTTCTACGTAATTCCAACCACATCCAAATACTTTCAGTGATGCTTTGAAGCACTTTCTACGTAATTCCAACCACATCCAAACACTTTTGGTGATGCTTCGAAGCACTTTCTACGTAATTCCAACCACATCCAAACACTTTCGGAGATGCTTCGAAGCACTTTCTACGTAATTCCAACCACATACAAACACTTTTGGTGATGCTTCGAAGCACTTTTTACGTAATTCCAACCACATTCAAAAACTTTTGGAGATGCTTCGAAGCACTTTTTACGTAATTCCAACCACATCCAAACACTTTTGGTGATGCTTCGAAGCACTTTCTACGTAATTCCAACCACATCCAAACACTTTTGGTGATGTTTCGAAGCACTTTCTACGTAATTCCAACCACATCCAAACACTTTCAGTGATGCTTTGAAGCACTTTCTTCGTAATTCCAACCACATCCAAACACTTTTGGTGATGCTTCGAAGCACTTTCTACGTAATTCCAACCACATACAAACACTTTTGGTGATGCTTCGAAGCACTTTCTACGTAATTCCAACCACAAACAAACACTTTTGGTGATGCTTTGAAGCACTTTCTTCGTAATTCCAACCACATACAAACACTTTTGGTGATGCTTCGAAGCACTTTTTACGTAATTCCAACCACATTAAAAAACTTTTGGAGATGCTTCGAAGCACTTTCTACGTAATTTCAACCACATCCAAACACTTTTGGTGATGCTTCGAAGCACTTTCTACGTAATTCCAACCACAAACAAACACTTTTGGAGATGCTTCGAAGCACTTTCTACGTAATTCCAACCACATCCAAACACTTTTGGAGATGCTTCGAAGCACTTTCTACGTAATTCCAACCACATACAAACACTTTTGGTGATGCTTCGAAGCACTTTTTACGTAATTCCAACCACATCCAAACACTTTCAGTGATGCTTCGAAGCACTTTCTTCGTAATTCCAACCACATCCAAACACTTTTGGTGATGCTTCGAAGCACTTTCTACGTAATTCCAACCACAAACAAACACTTTTGGTGATGCTTTGAAGCACTTTCTTCGTAATTCCAACCACATACAAACACTTTTGGTGATGCTTCGAAGCACTTTTTACGTAATTCCAACCACATTAAAAAACTTTTGGAGATGCTTCGAAGCACTTTCTACGTAATTCCAACCACACCAAAACAACTTCTAAGGTGGTTCGGAGCACTTTTTACGTAATTCCAACCACACCAAAACAACTTCTAAGGTGGTTCGGAGCACTTTTTACGTAATTCCAACCACACCAAAACAACTTCTTAGGTGGTTCGGAGCACTTTTTACGTAATTCCAACCACACCAAAACAACTTCTAAGGTGGTTCGGAGCACTTTTTACGTAATTCCAACCACACCAAAACAACTTCTATGGTGGTTCGGAGCACTTTTTACGTAATTCCAACCACACCAAAGCAACTTCTAAGGTGGTTCGCAGTACTTTTTACGTAATTCCAACCACACAAAACAACTTCGAAGGTGGTTCGGAGCACTTTTTACGTAATTCCAACCACACCAAAACAACTTCTATGGTGGTTCGGAGCACTTTTTACGTAATTCCAACCACACCAAAGCAACTTCTAAGGTGGTTCGCAGTACTTTTTACGTAATTCCAACCACACCAAAACAACTTCGAAGGTGGTTCGCAGTACTTTTTACGTAATTCCAACCACACCAAAACAACTTCGAAGGTGGTTCGGAGCACTTTTTACGTAATTGCAACCACACCAAAGCAACTTCTAAGGTGGTTCGGAGCACTTTTTACGTAATTCCAACCACACCAAAACAACTTCTAAGGTGGTTCGGAGCACTTTTTACGTAATTCCAACCACACCAAAGCAACTTCTAAGGTGGTTCGCAGTACTTTTTACGTAATTCCAACCACACCAAAACAACTTCGAAGGTGGTTCGGAGCACTTTTTACGTAATTGCAACCACACCAAAGCAACTTCTAAGGTGGTTCGGAGCACTTTTTACGTAATTCCAACCACACCAAAACAACTTCTAAGGTGGTTCGGAGCACTTTTTACGTAATTCCAACCACACCAAAACAACTTCTATGGTGGTTCGAAGCACTTTTTACGTAATTCCAACCACACCAAGCAACTTCTAAGGTGGTTCGGAGCACTTTTTACGTAATTCCAACCACACCAAAACAACTTCTAAGGTGGTTCGGAGCACTTTTTACGTAATTCCAACCACACCAAGCAACTTCTAAGGTGGTTCGGAGCACTTTTTACGTAATTCCAACCACACCAAAACAACTTCTATGGTGGTTCGGAGCACTTTTTACGTAATTCCAACCACACCAAAACAACTTCTAAAGTGGTTCGAAGCACTTTTTACGTAATTCCAACCACACCAAGCAACTTCTATGGTGGTTCGGAGCACTTTTTACGTAATTCCAACCACACCAAAACAACTTCTAAGGTGGTTCGGAGCACTTTTTACGTAATTCCAACCACACCAAAACAACTTCTAAGGTGGTTCGGAGCACTTTAAACGTAATTCCAACCACACCAAGCAACTTCTAAGGTGGTTCGGAGCACTTTTTACGTAATTCCAACCACACCAAGCAACTTCTATGGTGGTTCGGAGCACTTTTTACGTAATTCCAACCACACCAAAACAACTTCTATGGTGGTTCGGAGCACTTTTTACGTAATTCCAACCACACCAAAACAATTTCTAAGGTGGTTCGTAGCACTTTTTACGTAATTCCAACCACACCAAAACAACTTCTATGGTGGTTCGGAGCACTTTTTACGTAATTCCAACCTCACCAAAGCAACTTCTAAGGTGGTTCGGAGCACTTTTTACGTAATTCCAACCACACCAAAACAATTTCTAAGGTGGTTCGGAGCACTTTTTACGTAATTCCAACCACACCAAAACAACTTCTATGGTGGTTCGGAGCACTTTTTACGTAATTCCAACCTCACCAAAACAACTTCTATGGTGGTTCGGAGCACTTTTAACGTAATTCCAACCACACCAAAACAACTTCGAAGGTGGTTCGAAGCACTTTTTACGTAATTCCAACCACACCAAAACAACTTCGAAGGTGGTTCGGAGCACTTTTTACGTAATTCCAACCACACCAAAACAACTTCTATGGTGGTTCGGAGCACTTTTTACGTAATTCCAACCACACCAAAACAACTTCTAAGGTGGTTCGGAGCACTTTTTACGTAATTCCAACCACACCAAAACAACTTCTAAGGTGGTTCGGAGCACTTTAAACGTAATTCCAACCACACCAAAACAATTTCTAAGGTGGTTCGTAGCACTTTTTACGTAATTCCAACCAAAAAAAAAAAAACTTCTAAGGTGGTTCGGAGCACTTTTTACGTAATTCCAACCACACCAAAACAACTTCTAAGGTGGTTCGGAGCACTTTTTACGTAATTCCAACCACACCAAAACAACTTCTATGGTGGTTCGGAGCACTTTTTACGTAATTCCAACCACACCAAAACAACTTTTAAGGTGGTTCGGAGCACTTTTTACGTAATTCCAACCACACCAAAACAACTTCTATGGTGGTTCGGAGCACTTTTTACGTAATTCCAACCACACCAAAACAACTTCTAAGGTGGTTCGGAGCACTTTTTACGTAATTCCAACCACACCAAAACAACTTCTATGGTGGTTCGGAGCACTTTTTACGTAATTCCAACCACATCAAAACAACTTCTAAGGTGGTTCGGAGCACTTTTTACGTAATTCCAACCACACCAAAACAACTTCTATGGTGGTTCGGAGCACTTTTTACGTAATTCCAACCACACCAAAACAACTTCTAAGGTGGTTCGGAGCACTTTTTACGTAATTCCAACCACACCAAAACAACTTCTATGGTGGTTCGGAGCACTTTTTACGTAATTCCAACCACACCAAAACAACTTCTATGGTGGTTCGGAGCACTTTTTACGTAATTCCAACCACACCAAAACAACTTCTATGGTGGTTCGAAGCACTTTTTACGTAATTCCAACCACACCAAAACAACTTCGAAGGTGGTTCGGAGCACTTTTTACGTAATTCCAACCACACCAAAACAACTTCTATGGTGGTTCGGAGCACTTTTTACGTAATTCCAACCACACCAAAACAACTTCTAAGGTGGTTCGGAGCACTTTTTACGTAATTCCAACCACACCAAAACAACTTCTATGGTGGTTCGGAGCACTTTTTACGTAATTCCAACCACACCAAAACAACTTCTAAGGTGGTTCGGAGCACTTTTTACGTAATTCCAACCACACCAAAACAACTTCTAAGGTGGTTCGGAGCACTTTTTACGTAATTCCAACCACACCAAAACAACTTCTATGGTGGTTCGGAGCACTTTTTACGTAATTCCAACCACACCAAAACAACTTCTAAGGTGGTTTGGAGCACTTTTTACGTAATTCCAACCACACCAAAACAACTTCTATGGTGGTTCGGAGCACTTTTTACGTAATTCCAACCACACCAAAACAACTTCTAAGGTGGTTTGGAGCACTTTTAACGTAATTCCAACCACACCAAAACAACTTCTATGGTGGTTCGGAGCACTTTTTACGTAATTCCAACCACACCAAAACAACTTTTAAGGTGGTTCGGAGCACTTTTTACGTAATTCCAACCACACCAAAACAACTTCTATGATGGTTCGGAGCACTTTTTACGTAATTCCAACCACACCAAAACAACTTCTAAGGTGGTTCGGAGCACTTTTTACGTAATTCCAACCACACCAAAACAACTTCGAAGGTGGTTCGGAGCACTTTTTACGTAATTCCAACCACACCAAAACAACTTCTATGGTGGTTCGGAGCACTTTTTACGTAATTCCAACCACACCAAAACAACTTCTATGGTGGTTCGGAGCACTTTTTACGTAATTCCAACCACACCAAAACAACTTTTAAGGTGGTTCGGAGCACTTTTTACGTAATTCCAACCACACCAAAACAACTTCTATGGTGGTTCGGAGCACTTTTAACGTAATTCCAACCACACCAAAACAACTTCTATGGTGGTTCGAAGCACTTTTTACGTAATTCCAACCACACCAAAACAACTTCGAAGGTGGTTCGGAGCACTTTTTACGTAATTCCAACCACACCAAAACAACTTCTATGGTGGTTTGGAGCACTTTTAACGTAATTCCAACCACACCAAAACAACTTCTATGGTGGTTCGGAGCACTTTTTACGTAATTCCAACCACACCAAAACAACTTCTATGGTGGTTCGGAGCACTTTTTACGTAATTCCAACCACACCAAAACAACTTCTAAGGTGGTTCGGAGCACTTTTTACGTAATTCCAACCACACCAAAACAACTTCTATGGTGGTTTGGAGCACTTTTAACGTAATTCCAACCACACCAAAACAACTTCTAAGGTGGTTCGGAGCACTTTTTACGTAATTCCAACCACACCAAAACAACTTCTATGGTGGTTCGGAGCACTTTTTACGTAATTCCAACCACACCAAAACAACTTCTAAGGTGGTTTGGAGCACTTTTTACGTAATTCCAACCACACCAAAACAACTTCTATGGTGGTTCGGAGCACTTTTTACGTAATTCCAACCACACCAAAACAACTTCTAAGGTGGTTCGGAGCACTTTTTACGTAATTCCAACCACACCAAAACAACTTCTAAGGTGGTTCGGAGCACTTTTTACGTAATTCCAACCACACCAAAACAACTTCTATGGTGGTTTGGAGCACTTTTAACGTAATTCCAACCACACCAAAACAACTTCTAAGGTGGTTCGGAGCACTTTTTACGTAATTCCAACCACACCAAAACAACTTCTATGGTGGTTCGGAGCACTTTTTACGTAATTCCAACCACACCAAAACAACTTCTAAGGTGGTTCGGAGCACTTTTTACGTAATTCCAACCACACCAAAACAACTTCTATGGTGGTTCGGAGCACTTTTTACGTAATTCCAACCACACCAAAACAACTTCTAAGGTGGTTCGGAGCACTTTTTACGTAATTCCAACCACACCAAAACAACTTCTATGGTGGTTCGGAGCACTTTTTACGTAATTCCAACCACACCAAAACAACTTCTATGGTGGTTCGGAGCACTTTTTACGTAATTCCAACCACACCAAAACAACTTCTAAGGTGGTTCGGAGCACTTTTTACGTAATTCCAACCACACCAAAACAACTTCTATGGTGGTTCGGAGCACTTTTAACGTAATTCCAACCACACCAAAACAACTTCTAAGGTGGTTCGAAGCACTTTTTACGTAATTCCAACCACACCAAGCAACTTCTAAGGTGGTTCGGAGCACTTTTTACGTAATTCCAACCACACCAAAACAACTTCTAAGGTGGTTCGGAGCACTTTTTACGTAATTCCAACCACACCAAAACAACTTCTAAGGTGGTTCGGAGCACTTTTTACGTAATTCCAACCACACCAAAACAACTTCGAAGATGGTTCGGAGCACTTTTTACGTAATTCCAACCACACCAAAACAACTTCTAAGGTGGTTCGGAGCACTTTTTACGTAATTCCAACCAAACCAAAACAACTTCTAAGGTGGTTCGGAGCACTTTTTACGTAATTCCAACCACACCAAAACAACTTCTATGGTGGTTCGGAGCACTTTTTACGTAATTCCAACCACACCAAAACAACTTCTAAGGTGGTTCGGAGCACTTTTTACGTAATTCCAACCACACCAAAACAACTTCTATGGTGGTTCGGAGCACTTTTAACGTAATTCCAACCACACCAAAACAACTTTTAAGGTGGTTCGGAGCACTTTTTACGTAATTCCAACCACACCAAAACAACTTCTATGGTGGTTCGGAGCACTTTTTACGTAATTCCAACCACACCAAAACAACTTCTAAGGTGGTTCGGAGCACTTTTTACGTAATTCCAACCACACCAAAACAACTTCTATGGTGGTTCGGAGCACTTTTTACGTAATTCCAACCACACCAAAACAACTTCTAAGGTGGTTCGGAGCACTTTTTACGTAATTCCAACCACACCAAAACAACTTCTATGGTGGTTCGGAGCACTTTTTACGTAATTCCAACCACACCAAAACAACTTCTAAGGTGGTTCGGAGCACTTTTTACGTAATTCCAACCACACCAAAACAACTTCTATGGTGGTTCGGAGCACTTTTAACGTAATTCCAACCACACCAAAACAACTTCTAAGGTGGTTCGAAGCACTTTTTACGTAATTCCAACCACACCAAGCAACTTCTAAGGTGGTTCGGAGCACTTTTTACGTAATTCCAACCACACCAAAACAACTTCTAAGGTGGTTCGGAGCACTTTTTACGTAATTCCAACCACACCAAAACAACTTCTAAGGTGGTTCGGAGCACTTTTTACGTAATTCCAACCACACCAAAACAACTTCGAAGATGGTTCGGAGCACTTTTTACGTAATTCCAACCACACCAAAACAACTTCTAAGGTGGTTCGGAGCACTTTTTACGTAATTCCAACCAAACCAAAACAACTTCTAAGGTGGTTCGGAGCACTTTTTACGTAATTCCAACCACACCAAAACAACTTCTATGGTGGTTCGGAGCACTTTTTACGTAATTCCAACCACACCAAAACAACTTCTATGGTGGTTCGGAGCACTTTTTACGTAATTCCAACCACACCAAAACAACTTCTATGGTGGTTCGGAGCACTTTTTACGTAATTCCAACCACACCAAGCAACTTCTAAGGTGGTTCGGAGCACTTTTTACGTAATTCCAACCACACCAAAACAACTTCTAAGGTGGTTCGGAGCACTTTTTACGTAATTCCAACCACACCAAAACAACTTCTATGGTGGTTCGGAGCACTTTTTACGTAATTCCAACCACACCAAAACAACTTCTAAGGTGGTTCGGAGCACTTTTTACGTAATTCCAACCACACCAAAACAACTTCTATGGTGGTTCGGAGCACTTTTTACGTAATTCCAACCACACCAAAACAACTTCTAAGGTGGTTCGGAGCACTTTTTACGTAATTCCAACCACACCAAAACAACTTCTATGGTGGTTCGAAGCACTTTTTACGTAATTCCAACCACACCAAAACAACTTCTAAGGTGGTTCGGAGCACTTTTTACGTAATTCCAACCAAACCAAAACAACTTCTAAGGTGGTTCGGAGCACTTTTTACGTAATTCCAACCACACCAAAACAACTTCTAAGGTGGTTCGGAGCACTTTTTACGTAATTCCAACCACACCAAAACAACTTCTATGGTGGTTCGGAGCACTTTTTACGTAATTCCAACCACACCAAAACAACTTCGAAGATGGTTCGGAGCACTTTTTACGTAATTCCAACCACACCAAAACAACTTCTATGGTGGTTCGAAGCACTTTTTACGTAATTCCAACCACACCAAAACAACTTCTATGGTGGTTCGAAGCACTTTTTACGTAATTCCAACCACACCAAAACAACTTCTAAGGTGGTTCGGAGCACTTTTTACGTAATTCCAACCAAACCAAAACAACTTCTAAGGTGGTTCGGAGCACTTTTTACGTAATTCCAACCACACCAAAACAACTTCTATGGTGGTTCGGAGCACTTTTTACGTAATTCCAACCACACCAAAACAACTTCTAAGGTGGTTCGGAGCACTTTTTACGTAATTCCAACCAAACCAAAACAACTTCTATGGTGGTTCGAAGCACTTTTTACGTAATTCCAACCACACCAAAACAACTTCTATGGTGGTTCGAAGCACTTTTTACGTAATTCCAACCACACCAAAACAACTTCGAAGATGGTTCGGAGCACTTTTTACGTAATTCCAACCACACCAAAACAACTTCTAAGGTGGTTCGGAGCACTTTTTACGTAATTCCAACCACACCAAAACAACTTCTATGGTGGTTCGGAGCACTTTTTACGTAATTCCAACCACACCAAAACAACTTCGAAGATGGTTCGGAGCACTTTTTACGTAATTCCAACCACACCAAAACAACTTCTAAGGTGGTTCGGAGCACTTTTTACGTAATTCCAACCAAACCAAAACAACTTCTAAGGTGGTTCGGAGCACTTTTTACGTAATTCCAACCACACCAAAACAACTTCTATGGTGGTTCGGAGCACTTTTTACGTAATTCCAACCACACCAAAACAACTTCTAAGGTGGTTCGGAGCACTTTTTACGTAATTCCAACCACACCAAAACAACTTCTATGGTGGTTCGGAGCACTTTTTACGTAATTCCAACCACACCAAAACAACTTCTAAGGTGGTTCGGAGCACTTTTTACGTAATTCCAACCACACCAAAACAACTTCTATGGTGGTTCGAAGCACTTTTTACGTAATTCCAACCACACCAAAACAACTTCGAAGATGGTTCGGAGCACTTTTTACGTAATTCCAACCACACCAAAACAACTTCTAAGGTGGTTCGGAGCACTTTTAACGTAATTCCAACCACACCAAAACAACTTCTATGGTGGTTCGAAGCACTTTTTACGTAATTCCAACCACACCAAAACAACTTCGAAGATGGTTCGGAGCACTTTTTACGTAATTCCAACCACACCAAAACAACTTCTATGGTGGTTCGGAGCACTTTTTACGTAATTCCAACCACACCAAAACAACTTCTATGGTGGTTCGAAGCACTTTTTACGTAATTCCAACCACACCAAAACAACTTCGAAGGTGGTTCGGAGCACTTTTTACGTAATTCCAACCACACCAAAACAACTTCTATGGTGGTTCGGAGCACTTTTTACGTAATTCCAACCACACCAAAACAACTTCTATGGTGGTTCGGAGCACTTTTTACGTAATTCCAACCACACCAAAACAACTTCTAAGGTGGTTCGGAGCACTTTTTACGTAATTCCAACCACACCAAAACAACTTCTATGGTGGTTCGGAGCACTTTTTACGTAATTCCAACCACACCAAAACAACTTCTATGGTGGTTCGGAGCACTTTTTACGTAATTCCAACCACACCAAAACAACTTCTAAGGTGGTTCGGAGCACTTTTTACGTAATTCCAACCACACCAAAACAACTTCTAAGGTGGTTCGGAGCACTTTTTACGTAATTCCAACCACACCAAAACAACTTCTATGGTGGTTTGGAGCACTTTTAACGTAATTCCAACCACACCAAAACAACTTCTATGGTGGTTCGGAGCACTTTTTACGTAATTCCAACCACACCAAAACAACTTCTATGGTGGTTCGGAGCACTTTTTACGTAATTCCAACCACACCAAAACAACTTCTAAGGTGGTTCGGAGCACTTTTTACGTAATTCCAACCACACCAAAACAACTTCTAAGGTGGTTCGGAGCACTTTTTACGTAATTCCAACCACACCAAAACAACTTCTAAGGTGGTTCGAAGCACTTTTTACGTAATTCCAACCACACCAAAACAACTTCTATGGTGGTTCGGAGCACTTTTAACGTAATTCCAACCACACCAAAACAACTTCTAAGGTGGTTCGAAGCACTTTTTACGTAATTCCAACCACACCAAAACAACTTCTATGGTGGTTCGGAGCACTTTTTACGTAATTCCAACCAAACCAAAACAACTTCTAAGGTGGTTCGGAGCACTTTTTACGTAATTCCAACCACACCAAAACAACTTCTAAGGTGGTTCGGAGCACTTTTTACGTAATTCCAACCACACCAAATCAACTTCTAAGGTGGTTCGGAGCACTTTTTACGTAATTCCAACCACACCAAAACAACTTCTATGGTGGTTCGGAGCACTTTTTACGTAATTCCAACCACACCAAAACAACTTCTAAGGTGGTTCGGAGCACTTTTTACGTAATTCCAACCACACCAAAACAACTTCTATGGTGGTTCGGAGCACTTTTAACGTAATTCCAACCACACCAAAACAACTTCTATGGTGGTTCGGAGCACTTTTTACGTAATTCCAACCACACCAAAACAACTTCGAAGGTGGTTCGAAGCACTTTTTACGTAATTCCAACCAAACCAAAACAACTTCTATGGTGGTTCGGAGCACTTTTTACGTAATTCCAACCACACCAAAACAACTTCTATGGTGGTTCGGAGCACTTTTTACGTAATTCCAACCAAACCAAAACAACTTCTAAGGTGGTTCGGAGCACTTTTTACGTAATTCCAACCAAACCAAAACAACTTCTAAGGTGGTTCGGAGCACTTTTTACGTAATTCCAACCACACCAAAACAACTTCTAAGGTGGTTCGGAGCACTTTTTACGTAATTCCAACCACACCAAAACAACTTCTAAGGTGGTTCGGAGCACTTTTTACGTAATTCCAACCACACCAAAACAACTTCTATGGTGGTTCGGAGCACTTTTTACGTAATTCCAACCACACCAAAACAACTTCTATGGTGGTTCGGAGCACTTTTTACGTAATTCCAACCACACCAAAACAACTTCTATGGTGGTTCGGAGCACTTTTAACGTAATTCCAACCACACCAAAACAACTTCTATGGTGGTTCGGAGCACTTTTTACGTAATTCCAACCACACCAAAACAACTTCTAAGGTGGTTCGGAGCACTTTTTACGTAATTCCAACCACACCAAAACAACTTCTAAGGTGGTTCGGAGCACTTTTTACGTAATTCCAACCACACCAAAACAACTTCTATGGTGGTTCGGAGCACTTTTTACGTAATTCCAACCACACCAAAACAACTTCTAAGGTGGTTCGGAGCACTTTTTACGTAATTCCAACCACACCAAAACAAC
This sequence comes from Anopheles coustani, assembly GCF_943734705.1. Lineage (NCBI taxonomy): Eukaryota > Metazoa > Arthropoda > Insecta > Diptera > Culicidae > Anopheles > Anopheles coustani. The sequence continues at coordinate 66,820 of NW_026525398.1, read as the reverse complement.
TTCTATGGTGGTTCGGAGCACTTTTAACGTAATTCCAACCACACCAAAACAACTTCTATGGTGGTTCGGAGCACTTTTTACGTAATTCCAACCACACCAAAACAACTTCTATGGTGGTTCGGAGCACTTTTTACGTAATTCCAACCAAACCAAAACAACTTCTAAGGTGGTTCGGAGCACTTTTTACGTAATTCCAACCAAACCAAAACAACTTCTAAGGTGGTTCGGAGCACTTTTTACGTAATTCCAACCACACCAAAACAACTTCTAAGGTGGTTCGGAGCACTTTTTACGTAATTCCAACCACACCAAAACAACTTCGAAGGTGGTTCGAAGCACTTTTTACGTAATTCCAACCACACCAAAACAACTTCTATGGTGGTTCGGAGCACTTTTTACGTAATTCCAACCACACCAAAACAACTTCTAAGGTGGTTCGGAGCACTTTTTACGTAATTCCAACCACACCAAAACAACTTCGAAGGTGGTTCGAAGCACTTTTTACGTAATTCCAACCAAACCAAAACAACTTCTATGGTGGTTCGGAGCACTTTTTACGTAATTCCAACCACACCAAAACAACTTCTATGGTGGTTCGGAGCACTTTTTACGTAATTCCAACCAAACCAAAACAACTTCTAAGGTGGTTCGGAGCACTTTTTACGTAATTCCAACCACACCAAAACAACTTCGAAGGTGGTTCGAAGCACTTTTTACGTAATTCCAACCACACCAAAACAACTTCTATGGTGGTTCGGAGCACTTTTTACGTAATTCCAACCACACCAAAACAACTTCTATGGTGGTTCGGAGCACTTTTTACGTAATTCCAACCACACCAAAACAACTTCTAAGGTGGTTCGGAGCACTTTTTACGTAATTCCAACCAAACCAAAACAACTTCTAAGGTGGTTCGGAGCACTTTTTACGTAATTCCAACCACACCAAAACAACTTCTAAGGTGGTTCGGAGCACTTTTTACGTAATTCCAACCACACCAAAACAACTTCTAAGGTGGTTCGGAGCACTTTTTACGTAATTCCAACCAAACCAAAACAACTTCTAAGGTGGTTCGGAGCACTTTTTACGTAATTCCAACCACACCAAAACAACTTCTAAGGTGGTTCGGAGCACTTTTTACGTAATTCCAACCAAACCAAAACAACTTCTAAGGTGGTTCGGAGCACTTTTTACGTAATTCCAACCACACCAAAACAACTTCTAAGGTGGTTCGGAGCACTTTTTACGTAATTCCAACCACACCAAAACAACTTCTATGGTGGTTCGGAGCACTTTTTACGTAATTCCAACCACACCAAAACAACTTCTATGGTGGTTCGGAGCACTTTTTACGTAATTCCAACCACACCAAAACAACTTCTATGGTGGTTCGGAGCACTTTTAACGTAATTCCAACCACACCAAAACAACTTCTATGGTGGTTCGGAGCACTTTTTACGTAATTCCAACCACACCAAAACAACTTCTAAGGTGGTTCGGAGCACTTTTTACGTAATTCCAACCACACCAAAACAACTTCTAAGGTGGTTCGGAGCACTTTTTACGTAATTCCAACCACACCAAAACAACTTCTAAGGTGGTTCGGAGCACTTTTTACGTAATTCCAACCAAACCAAAACAACTTCTAAGGTGGTTCGGAGCACTTTTTACGTAATTCCAACCACACCAAAACAACTTCTAAGGTGGTTCGGAGCACTTTTTACGTAATTCCAACCACACCAAAACAACTTCTATGGTGGTTCGGAGCACTTTTTACGTAATTCCAACCACACCAAAACAACTTCTATGGTGGTTCGGAGCACTTTTTACGTAATTCCAACCACACCAAAACAACTTCTAAGGTGGTTCGGAGCACTTTTTACGTAATTCCAACCACACCAAAACAACTTCGAAGGTGGTTCGAAGCACTTTTTACGTAATTCCAACCAAACCAAAACAACTTCTATGGTGGTTCGGAGCACTTTTTACGTAATTCCAACCACACCAAAACAACTTCTATGGTGGTTCGGAGCACTTTTTACGTAATTCCAACCACACCAAAACAACTTCTATGGTGGTTCGGAGCACTTTTTACGTAATTCCAACCACACCAAAACAACTTCTAAGGTGGTTCGGAGCACTTTTTACGTAATTCCAACCACACCAAAACAACTTCTAAGGTGGTTCGGAGCACTTTTTACGTAATTCCAACCACACCAAAACAACTTCTAAGGTGGTTCGGAGCACTTTTTACGTAATTCCAACCACACCAAAACAACTTCTAAGGTGGTTCGGAGCACTTTTTACGTAATTCCAACCACACCAAAACAACTTCTAAGGTGGTTCGGAGCACTTTTTACGTAATTCCAACCACACCAAAACAACTTCTATGGTGGTTCGGAGCACTTTTTACGTAATTCCAACCACACCAAAACAACTTCTATGGTGGTTCGGAGCACTTTTTACGTAATTCCAACCAAACCAAAACAACTTCTAAGGTGGTTCGGAGCACTTTTTACGTAATTCCAACCACACCAAAACAACTTCGAAGGTGGTTCGAAGCACTTTTTACGTAATTCCAACCAAACCAAAACAACTTCTATGGTGGTTCGGAGCACTTTTTACGTAATTCCAACCACACCAAAACAACTTCTATGGTGGTTCGGAGCACTTTTTACGTAATTCCAACCAAACCAAAACAACTTCTAAGGTGGTTCGGAGCACTTTTTACGTAATTCCAACCAAACCAAAACAACTTCTAAGGTGGTTCGGAGCACTTTTTACGTAATTCCAACCACACCAAAACAACTTCTAAGGTGGTTCGGAGCACTTTTTACGTAATTCCAACCACACCAAAACAACTTCTAAGGTGGTTCGGAGCACTTTTTACGTAATTCCAACCACACCAAAACAACTTCTATGGTGGTTCGGAGCACTTTTTACGTAATTCCAACCACACCAAAACAACTTCTATGGTGGTTCGGAGCACTTTTTACGTAATTCCAACCAAACCAAAACAACTTCTATGGTGGTTCGGAGCACTTTTAACGTAATTCCAACCACACCAAAACAACTTCTATGGTGGTTCGGAGCACTTTTTACGTAATTCCAACCACACCAAAACAACTTCTAAGGTGGTTCGGAGCACTTTTTACGTAATTCCAACCAAACCAAAACAACTTCTAAGGTGGTTCGGAGCACTTTTTACGTAATTCCAACCACACCAAAACAACTTCTAAGGTGGTTCGGAGCACTTTTTACGTAATTCCAACCAAACCAAAACAACTTCTAAGGTGGTTCGGAGCACTTTTTACGTAATTCCAACCACACCAAAACAACTTCTATGGTGGTTCGGAGCACTTTTTACGTAATTCCAACCTCACCAAAACAACTTCTATGGTGGTTCGGAGCACTTTTAACGTAATTCCAACCACACCAAAACAACTTCTATGGTGGTTCGGAGCACTTTTTACGTAATTCCAACCACACCAAGCAACTTCTAAGGTGGTTCGGAGCACTTTTTACGTAATTCCAACCACACCAAAACAACTTCTAAGGTGGTTCGAAGCACTTTTTACGTAATTCCAACCAAACCAAAACAACTTCTATGGTGGTTCGGAGCACTTTTTACGTAATTCCAACCACAACAAAACAACTTCTATGGTGGTTCGGAGCACTTTTTACGTAATTCTAACCACACCAAAACAACTTCTATGGTGGTTCGAAGCACTTTTTACGTAATTCCAACCACACCAAGCAACTTCTAAGGTGGTTCGGAGCACTTTTTACGTAATTCCAACCACACCAAAACAACTACTAAGGTGGTTCGGAGCACTTTTTACGTAATTCCAACCACACCAAAACAACTTCTAAGGTGGTTCGGAGCACTTTTTACGTAATTCCAACCACACCAAGCAACTTCTAAGGTGGTTCGGAGCACTTTTTACGTAATTCCAACCACACCAAAACAACTTCTAAGGTGGTTCGGAGCACTTTTTACGTAATTCCAACCACACCAAAACAACTTCTAAGGTGGTTCGGAGCACTTTTTACGTAATTCCAACCACACCAAAACAACTTCTAAAGTGGTTCGAAGCACTTTTTACGTAATTCCAACCACACCAAAACAACTTCTATGGTGGTTCGGAGCACTTTTTACGTAATTCCAACCTCACCAAAACAACTTCTATGGTGGTTCGGAGCACTTTTAACGTAATTCCAACCACACCAAAACAACTTCTAAGGTGGTTCGAAGCACTTTTTACGTAATTCCAACCACACCAAGCAACTTCTAAGGTGGTTCGGAGCACTTTTTACGTAATTCCAACCACACCAAAACAACTTCTAAGGTGGTTCGGAGCACTTTTTACGTAATTCCAACCACACCAAAACAACTTCTATGGTGGTTCGGAGCTCTTTTTACGTAATTCCAACCACACCAAAACAACTTCTATGGTGGTTCGGAGCACTTTTTACGTAATTCCAACCACACCAAAACAACTTCTAAGGTGGTTCGGAGCACTTTTTACGTAATTCCAACCACACCAAAACAACTTCTATGGTGGTTCGGAGCACTTTTTACGTAATTCCAACCACACCAAAACAACTTCTAAGGTGGTTCGGAGCACTTTTTACGTAATTCCAACCACACCAAAACAACTTCTATGGTGGTTCGGAGCACTTTTTACGTAATTCCAACCACACCAAAACAACTTCTAAGGTGGTTCGGAGCACTTTTTACGTAATTCCAACCACACCAAAACAACTTCTATGGTGGTTCGGAGCACTTTTAACGTAATTCCAACCACACCAAAACAACTTCTATGGTGGTTCGAAGCACTTTTTACGTAATTCCAACCACACCAAAACAACTTCGAAGGTGGTTCGGAGCACTTTTTACGTAATTCCAACCACACCAAAACAACTTCGAAGGTGGTTCGAAGCACTTTTTACGTAATTCCAACCAAACCAAAACAACTTCTATGGTGGTTCGGAGCACTTTTTACGTAATTCCAACCACACCAAAACAACTTCTATGGTGGTTCGGAGCACTTTTTACGTAATTCCAACCTCACCAAAACAACTTCTATGGTGGTTCGGAGCACTTTTAACGTAATTCCAACCACACCAAGCAACTTCTAAGGTGGTTCGGAGCACTTTTTACGTAATTCCAACCACACCAAAACAACTTCTAAGGTGGTTCGGAGCACTTTTTACGTAATTCCAACCACACCAAAACAACTTCTATGGTGGTTCGGAGCACTTTTTACGTAATTCCAACCACACCAAAACAACTTCTATGGTGGTTCGGAGCACTTTTTACGTAATTCCAACCTCACCAAAACAACTTCTATGGTGGTTCGGAGCACTTTTAACGTAATTCCAACCACACCAAAACAACTTCTATGGTGGTTCGGAGCACTTTTTACGTAATTCCAACCACACCAAGCAACTTCTAAGGTGGTTCGGAGCACTTTTTACGTAATTCCAACCACACCAAAACAACTTCTAAGGTGGTTCGAAGCACTTTTTACGTAATTCCAACCAAACCAAAACAACTTCTATGGTGGTTCGGAGCACTTTTTACGTAATTCCAACCACAACAAAACAACTTCTATGGTGGTTCGGAGCACTTTTTACGTAATTCTAACCACACCAAAACAACTTCTATGGTGGTTCGAAGCACTTTTTACGTAATTCCAACCACACCAAGCAACTTCTAATGTGGTTCGGAGCACTTTTTACGTAATTCCAACCTCACCAAAACAACTTCTATGGTGGTTCGGAGCACTTTTTACGTAATTCCAACCACACCAAAACAACTTCTAAGGTGGTTCGAAGCACTTTTTACGTAATTCCAACCAAACCAAAACAACTTCTATGGTGGTTCGGAGCACTTTTTACGTAATTCCAACCAAACCAAAACAACTTCTAAGGTGGTTCGGAGCACTTTTTACGTAATTCCAACCACACCAAAACAACTTCTAAGGTGGTTCGGAGCACTTTTTACGTAATTCCAACCAAACCAAAACAACTTCTAAGGTGGTTCGGAGCACTTTTTACGTAATTCCAACCACACCAAAACAACTTCTATGGTGGTTCGGAGCACTTTTTACGTAATTCCAACCTCACCAAAACAACTTCTATGGTGGTTCGGAGCACTTTTAACGTAATTCCAACCACACCAAAACAACTTCTATGGTGGTTCGGAGCACTTTTTACGTAATTCCAACCACACCAAGCAACTTCTAAGGTGGTTCGGAGCACTTTTTACGTAATTCCAACCACACCAAAACAACTTCTAAGGTGGTTCGAAGCACTTTTTACGTAATTCCAACCAAACCAAAACAACTTCTATGGTGGTTCGGAGCACTTTTTACGTAATTCCAACCACAACAAAACAACTTCTATGGTGGTTCGGAGCACTTTTTACGTAATTCTAACCACACCAAAACAACTTCTATGGTGGTTCGGAGCACTTTTAACGTAATTCCAACCACACCAAAACAACTTCTATGGTGGTTCGAAGCACTTTTTACGTAATTCCAACCACACCAAAACAACTTCGAAGGTGGTTCGGAGCACTTTTTACGTAATTCCAACCACACCAAAACAACTTCGAAGGTGGTTCGAAGCACTTTTTACGTAATTCCAACCAAACCAAAACAACTTCTATGGTGGTTCGGAGCACTTTTTACGTAATTCCAACCACACCAAAACAACTTCTATGGTGGTTCGGAGCACTTTTTACGTAATTCCAACCTCACCAAAACAACTTCTATGGTGGTTCGGAGCACTTTTAACGTAATTCCAACCTCACCAAAACAACTTCTATGGTGGTTCGGAGCACTTTTTACGTAATTCCAACCAAACCAAAACAACTTCTATGGTGGTTCGGAGCACTTTTTACGTAATTCCAACCAAACCAAAACAACTTCTATGGTGGTTCGGAGCACTTTTTACGTAATTCCAACCACAACAAAACAACTTCTATGGTGGTTCGGAGCACTTTTTACGTAATTCCAACCACACCAAAACAACTACTAAGGTGGTTCGGAGCACTTTTTACGTAATTCCAACCACACCAAAACAACTTCTAAAGTGGTTCGAAGCACTTTTTACGTAATTCCAACCACACCAAAACAACTTCTATGGTGGTTCGGAGCACTTTTTACGTAATTCCAACCACACCAAAACAACTTCTATGGTGGTTCGGAGCACTTTTTACGTAATTCCAACCACACCAAAACAACTTCTAAGGTGGTTCGGAGCACTTTTTACGTAATTCCAACCACACCAAAACAACTTCTAAGGTGGTTCGGAGCACTTTTTACGTAATTCCAACCACACCAAAACAACTTCTATGGTGGTTCGGAGCACTTTTAACGTAATTCCAACCACACCAAAACAACTTCTATGGTGGTTCGGAGCACTTTTAACGTAATTCCAACCACACCAAAACAACTTCTATGGTGGTTCGAAGCACTTTTTACGTAATTCCAACCACACCCAGCAACTTCTAAGGTGGTTCGAAGCACTTTTTACGTAATTCCAACCAAACCAAAACAACTTCTATGGTGGTTCGGAGCACTTTTTACGTAATTCCAACCACACCAAAACAACTTCGAAGGTGGTTCGGAGCACTTTTTACGTAATTCCAACCACACCAAAACAACTTCTATGGTGGTTCGGAGCACTTTTTACGTAATTCCAACCACACCAAAACAATTTCTAAGGTGGTTCGAAGCACTTTTTACGTAATTCCAACCAAACCAAAACAACTTCTATGGTGGTTCGAAGCACTTTTTACGTAATTCCAACCACACCAAAACAACTTCTAAGGTTGTTCGGAGCACTTTTTACGTAATTCCAACCACACCAAAACAACTTCTAAGGTTGTTCGGAGCACTTTTTACGTAATTCCAACCACACCAAGCAACTTCTAAGGTGGTTCGGAGCACTTTTTACGTAATTCCAACCACACCAAAACAACTTCTAAGGTGGTTCGGAGCACTTTTTACGTAATTCCAACCACACCAAAACAACTTCTAAAGTGGTTCGAAGCACTTTTTACGTAATTCCAACCACACCAAAACAACTTCTATGGTGGTTCGGAGCACTTTTTACGTAATTCCAACCACATCAAAACAACTTCTATGGTGGTTCGGAGCACTTTTTACGTAATTCCAACCACACCAAGCAACTTCTAAGGTGGTTCGGAGCACTTTTTACGTAATTCCAACCACACCAAAACAACTTCTAAGGTGGTTCGGAGCACTTTTTACGTAATTCCAACCACACCAAAACAACTTCTATGGTGGTTCGGAGCACTTTTTACGTAATTCTAACCACACCAAAACAACTTCTAAGGTGGTTCGAAGCACTTTTTACGTAATTCCAACCAAACCAAAACAACTTCTATGGTGGTTCGGAGCACTTTTTACGTAATTCCAACCACACCAAAACAACTTCTAAAGTGGTTCGAAGCACTTTTTACGTAATTCCAACCACACCAAAACAACTTCTATGGTGGTTCGGAGCACTTTTTACGTAATTTCAACCACACCAAAACAACTTCTATGGTGGTTCGAAGCACTTTTTACGTAATTCCAACCACACCAAAACAACTTCTAAGGTGGTTCGGAGCACTTTTTACGTAATTCCAACCACACCAAAACAACTTCTATGGTGGTTCGGAGCACTTTTTACGTAATTCTAACCACACCAAAACAACTTCTAAGGTGGTTCGAAGCACTTTTTACGTAATTCCAACCAAACCAAAACAACTTCTATGGTGGTTCGGAGCACTTTTTACGTAATTCCAACCACACCAAAACAACTTCTATGGTTGTTCGGAGCACTTTTTACGTAATTCCAACCACACCAAAACAACTTCTATGGTGGTTCGGAGCACTTTTTACGTAATTCCAACCACACCAAAACAACTTCGAAGGTGGTTCGGAGCACTTTTTACGTAATTCCAACCACACCAAAACAACTTCTATGGTGGTTCGGAGCACTTTTTACGTAATTCCAACCACACCAAAACAACTTCTATGGTGGTTCGGAGCACTTTTTACGTAATTCCAACCACACCAAAACAACTTCTATGGTGGTTCGGAGCACTTTTTACGTAATTCCAACCACACCAAAACAACTTCTATGGTGGTTCGGAGCACTTTTTACGTAATTCCAACCACACCAAAACAACTTCTAAGGTTGTTCGGAGCACTTTTTACGTAATTCCAACCACACCAAGCAACTTCTAAGGTGGTTCGGAGCACTTTTTACGTAATTCCAACCACACCAAAACAACTTCTAAGGTGGTTCGGAGCACTTTTTACGTAATTCCAACCACACCAAAACAACTTCTATGGTGGTTCGAAGCACTTTTTACGTAATTCCAACCAAACCAAAACAACTTCTATGGTGGTTCGGAGCACTTTTTACGTAATTACAACCACACCAAAACAACTTCGAAGGTGGTTCGGAGCACTTTAAACGTAATTCCAACCACACCAAAACAATTTTTAAGGTGGTTCGAAGCACTTTTTACGTAATTCCAACCACACCAAAACAACTTCTATGGTGGTTCGGAGCACTTTTTACGTAATTCCAACCACACCAAAACAACTTCTAAGGTGGTTCGGAGCACTTTTTACGTAATTCCAACCACACCAAAACAACTTCTATGGTGGTTCGGAGCACTTTTTACGTAATTCCAACCACACCAAAACAACTTCTATGGTGGTTCGAAGCACTTTTTACGTAATTCCAACCACACCAAAACAACTTCTAAGGTGGTTCGGAGCACTTTTTACGTAATTCCAACCAAACCAAAACAACTTCTAAGGTGGTTCGGAGCACTTTTTACGTAATTCCAACCACACCAAAACAACTTCTAAGGTGGTTCGGAGCACTTTTTACGTAATTCCAACCACACCAAAACAACTTCTAAGGTGGTTCGGAGCACTTTTTACGTAATTCCAACCACACCAAAACAACTACTAAGGTGGTTCGGAGCACTTTTTACGTAATTCCAACCACACCAAAACAACTTCTATGGTGGTTCGGAGCACTTTTTACGTAATTCCAACCACACCAAGCAACTTCTAAGGTGGTTCGGAGCACTTTTTACGTAATTCCAACCACACCAAAACAACTTCTAAGGTGGTTCGAAGCACTTTTTACGTAATTCCAACCAAACCAAAACAACTTCTATGGTGGTTCGGAGCACTTTTTACGTAATTCCAACCACAACAAAACAACTTCTATGGTGGTTCGGAGCACTTTTTACGTAATTCTAACCACACCAAAACAACTTCTATGGTGGTTCGAAGCACTTTTTACGTAATTCCAACCACACCAAGCAACTTCTAAGGTGGTTCGGAGCACTTTTTACGTAATTCCAACCACACCAAAACAACTACTAAGGTGGTTCGGAGCACTTTTTACGTAATTCCAACCACACCAAAACAACTTCTATGGTGGTTCGGAGCACTTTTTACGTAATTCCAACCACACCAAGCAACTTCTAAGGTGGTTCGGAGCACTTTTTACGTAATTCCAACCACACAAAAACAACTTCTAAGGTGGTTCGAAGCACTTTTTACGTAATTCCAACCAAACCAAAACAACTTCTATGGTGGTTCGGAGCACTTTTTACGTAATTCCAACCACAACAAAACAACTTCTATGGTGGTTCGGAGCACTTTTTACGTAATTCTAACCACACCAAAACAACTTCTATGGTGGTTCGAAGCACTTTTTACGTAATTCCAACCACACCAAGCAACTTCTAAGGTGGTTCGGAGCACTTTTTACGTAATTCCAACCACACCAAAACAACTTCTAAGGTGGTTCGAAGCACTTTTTACGTAATTCCAACCAAACCAAAACAACTTCTATGGTGGTTCGGAGCACTTTTTACGTAATTCCAACCACACCAAAACAACTTCTATGGTGGTTCGAAGCACTTTTTACGTAATTCCAACCACACCAAAACAACTTCTAAGGTTGTTCGGAGCACTTTTTACGTAATTCCAACCACACCAAAACAACTTCTATGGTGGTTCGGAGCACTTTTTACGTAATTCCAACCACACCAAGCAACTTCTAAGGTGGTTCGGAGCACTTTTTACGTAATTCCAACCACACCAAAACAACTTCTAAGGTTGTTCGGAGCACTTTTTACGTAATTCCAACCACACCAAGCAACTTCTAAGGTGGTTCGGAGCACTTTTTACGTAATTCCAACCACACCAAAACAACTTCTATGGTGGTTCGGAGCACTTTTTACGTAATTCCAACCACAACAAAACAACTTCTATGGTGGTTCGGAGCACTTTTTACGTAATTCCAACCACACCAAAACAACTTCTAAGGTTGTTCGGAGCACTTTTTACGTAATTCCAACCACACCAAGCAACTTCTAAGGTGGTTCGGAGCACTTTTTACGTAATTCCAACCACACCAAAACAACTTCTAACGTGGTTCGAAGCACTTTTTACGTAATTCCAACCACAACAAAACAACTTCTATGGTGGTTCGGAGCACTTTTTACGTAATTCTAACCACACCAAAACAACTTCTATGGTGGTTCGAAGCACTTTTTACGTAATTCCAACCACACCAAGCAACTTCTAAGGTGGTTCGAAGCACTTTTTACGTAATTCCAACCAAACCAAAACAACTTCTATGGTGGTTCGGAGCACTTTTTACGTAATTCCAACCACACCAAAACAACTTCTATGGTGGTTCGAAGCACTTTTTACGTAATTCCAACCACACCAAAACAACTTCTAAGGTTGTTCGGAGCACTTTTTACGTAATTCCAACCAAACCAAAACAACTTCTATGGTGGTTCGGAGCACTTTTTACGTAATTCCAACCACACCAAAACAACTTCTAAGGTTGTTCGGAGCACTTTTTACGTAATTCCAACCACACCAAAACAACTTCTAAGGTGGTTCGGAGCACTTTTTACGTAATTCCAACCAAACCAAAACAACTTCTATGGTGGTTCGAAGCACTTTTTACGTAATTCCAACCACACCAAAACAACTTCTAAGGTTGTTCGGAGCACTTTTTACGTAATTCCAACCAAACCAAAACAACTTCTATGGTGGTTCGAAGCACTTTTTACGTAATTCCAACCACACCAAAACAACTTCTAAGGTTGTTCGGAGCACTTTTTACGTAATTCCAACCACACCAAAACAACTTCTAAGGTGGTTCGGAGCACTTTTTACGTAATTCCAACCACACCAAAACAACTTCTATGGTGGTTCGGAGCACTTTTTACGTAATTCCAACCACACCAAAACAACTTCTAAGGTGGTTCGGAGCACTTTTTACGTAATTCCAACCACACCAAAACAACTTCTAAAGTGGTTCGAAGCACTTTTTACGTAATTCCAACCACACCAAAACAACTTCTATGGTGGTTCGGAGCACTTTTTACGTAATTCCAACCACACCAAAACAACTTCTATGGTGGTTCGGAGCACTTTTTACGTAATTCCAACCACACCAAAACAACTTCTAAAGTGGTTCGAAGCACTTTTTACGTAATTCCAACCACACCAAAACAACTTCTAAAGTGGTTCGAAGCACTTTTTACGTAATTCCAACCACACCAAAACAACTTCTATGGTGGTTCGGAGCACTTTTTACGTAATTTCAACCACACCAAAACAACTTCTATGGTGGTTCGAAGCACTTTTTACGTAATTCCAACCACACCAAAACAACTTCTAAGGTGGTTCGGAGCACTTTTTACGTAATTCCAACCACACCAAAACAACTTCTATGGTGGTTCGGAGCACTTTTTACGTAATTCTAACCACACCAAAACAACTTCTAAGGTGGTTCGGAGCACTTTTTACGTAATTCCAACCAAACCAAAACAACTTCTATGGTGGTTCGGAGCACTTTTTACGTAATTCCAACCACACCAAAACAACTTCTATGGTGGTTCGGAGCACTTTTTACGTAATTCCAACCACACCAAAACAACTTCTAAGGTTGTTCGGAGCACTTTTTACGTAATTCCAACCACACCAAAACAACTTCTAAGGTGGTTCGGAGCACTTTTTACGTAATTCCAACCACACCAAAACAACTTCTAAGGTTGTTCGGAGCACTTTTTACGTAATTCCAACCACACCAAGCAACTTCTAAGGTGGTTCGGAGCACTTTTTACGTAATTCCAACCACACCAAAACAACTTCTATGGTGGTTCGAAGCACTTTTTACGTAATTCCAACCACACCAAAACAACTTCTAAGGTGGTTCGGAGCACTTTTTACGTAATTCCAACCACACCAAAACAACTTCTAAGGTTGTTCGGAGCACTTTTTACGTAATTCCAACCACACCAAGCAACTTCTAAGGTGGTTCGGAGCACTTTTTACGTAATTCCAACCACACCAAAACAACTTCTAAGGTGGTTCGGAGCACTTTTTACGTAATTCCAACCACACCAAAACAACTTCTATGGTGGTTCGGAGCACTTTTTACGTAATTCCAACCACACCAAAACAACTTCTAAGGTGGTTCGGAGCACTTTTTACGTAATTCCAACCAAACCAAAACAACTTCTATGGTGGTTCGGAGCACTTTTTACGTAATTCCAACCACACCAAAACAACTTCTAAGGTGGTTCGGAGCACTTTTTACGTAATTCCAACCAAACCAAAACAACTTCTATGGTGGTTCGGAGCACTTTTTACGTAATTCCAACCACACCAAAACAACTTCTATGGTGGTTCGGAGCACTTTTTACGTAATTCCAACCACACCAAAACAACTTCTAAGGTTGTTCGGAGCACTTTTTACGTAATTCCAACCACACCAAAACAACTTCTAAGGTGGTTCGGAGCACTTTTTACGTAATTCCAACCACACCAAAACAACTTCTATGGTGGTTCGAAGCACTTTTTACGTAATTCCAACCACACCAAAACAACTTCTAAGGTGGTTCGGAGCACTTTTTACGTAATTCCAACCACACCAAAACAACTTCTAAGGTTGTTCGGAGCACTTTTTACGTAATTCCAACCACACCAAGCAACTTCTAAGGTGGTTCGGAGCACTTTTTACGTAATTCCAACCACACCAAAACAACTTCTAAGGTGGTTCGGAGCACTTTTTACGTAATTCCAACCACACCAAAACAACTTCTATGGTGGTTCGGAGCACTTTTTACGTAATTCCAACCACACCAAAACAACTTCTAAGGTGGTTCGGAGCACTTTTTACGTAATTCCAACCACACCAAAACAACTTCTAAAGTGGTTCGAAGCACTTTTTACGTAATTCCAACCACACCAAAACAACTTCTATGGTGGTTCGGAGCACTTTTTACGTAATTCCAACCACACCAAGCAACTTCTAAGGTGGTTCGGAGCACTTTTTACGTAATTCCAACCACACCAAAACAACTTCTAAGGTTGTTCGGAGCACTTTTTACGTAATTCCAACCACACCAAAACAACTTCTAAGGTGGTTCGGAGCACTTTTTACGTAATTCCAACCACACCAAAACAACTTCTAAGGTGGTTCGGAGCACTTTTTACGTAATTCCAACCACACCAAGCAACTTCTAAGGTGGTTCGGAGCACTTTTTACGTAATTCCAACCACACCAAAACAACTTCTAAGGTGGTTCGGAGCACTTTTTACGTAATTCCAACCACACCAAAACAACTTCTAAGGTTGTTCGGAGCACTTTTTACGTAATTCCAACCACACCAAGCAACTTCTAAGGTGGTTCGGAGCACTTTTTACGCAATTCCAACCACACCAAAACAACTTCTAAGGTGGTTCGGAGCACTTTTTACGTAATTCCAACCACACCAAAACAACTTCTATGGTGGTTCGGAGCACTTTTTACGTAATTCCAACCACACCTAAACAACTTCTAAGGTGGTTCGGAGCACTTTTTACGTAATTCCAACCACACCAAAACAACTTCTAAAGTGGTTCGAAGCACTTTTTACGTAATTCCAACCACACCAAAACAACTTCTATGGTGGTTCGGAGCACTTTTTACGTAATTCCAACCACACCAAAACAACTTCTATGGTGGTTCGGAGCACTTTTTACGTAATTCCAACCACACCAAGCAACTTCTAAGGTGGTTCGAAGCACTTTTTACGTAATTCCAACCAAACCAAAACAACTTCTATGGTGGTTCGGAGCACTTTTTACGTAATTCCAACCACACCAAAACAACTTCGAAGGTGGTTCGGAGCACTTTAAACGTAATTCCAACCACACCAAAACAATTTCTAAGGTGGTTCGAAGCACTTTTTACGTAATTCCAACCAAACCAAAACAACTTCTATGGTGGTTCGGAGCACTTTTTACGTAATTCCAACCACACCAAAACAACTACTAAGGTGGTTCGGAGCACTTTTTACGTAATTCCAACCACACCAAAACAACTTCTAAAGTGGTTCGAAGCACTTTTTACGTAATTCCAACCACACCAAAACAACTTCTATGGTGGTTCGGAGCACTTTTTACGTAATTCCAACCACACCAAAACAACTTCTATGGTGGTTCGGAGCACTTTTTACGTAATTCCAACCACACCAAAACAACTTCTAAAGTGGTTCGAAGCACTTTTTACGTAATTCCAACCACACCAAAACAACTTCTATGGTGGTTCGAAGCACTTTTTACGTAATTCCAACCACACCAAGCAACTTCTAAGGTGGTTCGGAGCACTTTTTACGTAATTCCAACCACACCAACACAACTTCTAAGGTGGTTCGGAGGACTTTTAACGTAATTCCAACCACACCAAAACAACTTCTAAGGTTGTTCGGAGCACTTTTTACGTAATTCCAACCACACCAAAACAACTTCTAAGGTGGTTCGGAGCACTTTTTACGCAATTCCAACCACACCAAAACAACTTCTAAGGTGGTTCGGAGCACTTTTTACGTAATTCCAACCACACCAAAACAACTTCTAAAGTGGTTCGAAGCACTTTTTACGTAATTCCAACCACACCAAGCAACTTCTAAGGTGGTTCGGAGCACTTTTTACGTAATTCCAACCACACCAAAACAACTTCTATGGTGGTTCGGAGCACTTTTTACGTAATTCCAACCAAACCAAAACAACTTCTATGGTGGTTCGGAGCACTTTTTACGTAATTCCAACCACACCAAGCAACTTCTAAGGTGGTTCGGAGCACTTTTTACGTAATTCCAACCACACCAACACAACTTCTATGGTGGTTCGGAGCACTTTTTACGTAATTCCAACCACACCAAGCAACTTCTAAGGTGGTTCGGAGCACTTTTTACGTAATTCCAACCACACCAAGCAACTTCTAAGGTGGTTCGGAGCACTTTTTACGTAATTCCAACCACACCAAGCAACTTCTAAGGTGGTTCGGAGCACTTTTTACGTAATTCCAACCACACCAAAACAACTTCTATGGTGGTTCGGAGCACTTTTTACGTAATTCCAACCACACCAAGCAACTTCTAAGGAGGTTCGGAGCACTTTTTACGTAATTCCAACCACACCAAGCAACTTCTAAGGTGGTTCGGAGCACTTTTTACGTAATTCCAACCAAACCAAAACAACTTCTATGGTGGTTCGGAGCACTTTTTACGTAATTCCAACCACACCAAGCAACTTCTAAGGTGGTTCGGAGCACTTTTTACGTAATTCCAACCACACCAAAACAACTTCTAAGGTGGTTCGGAGCACTTTTTACGTAATTCCAACCACACCAAGCAACTTCTAAGGTGGTTCGGAGCACTTTTTACGTAATTCCAACCACACCAAGCAACTTCTAAGGTGGTTCGGAGCACTTTTTACGTAATTCCAACCAAACCAAAACAACTTCTATGGTGGTTCGGAGCACTTTTTACGTAATTCCAACCACACCAAAACAACTTCGAAGGTGGTTCGGAGCACTTTTTACGTAATTCCAACCACACCAAGCAACTTCTAAGGTGGTTCGGAGCACTTTTTACGTAATTCCAACCACACCAAGCAACTTCTAAGGTGGTTCGGAGCACTTTTTACGTAATTCCAACCACACCAAGCAACTTCTAAGGTGGTTCGGAGCACTTTTTACGTAATTCCAACCACACCAAGCAACTTCTAAGGTGGTTCGGAGCACTTTTTACGTAATTCCAACCACACCAAAACAACTTCTATGGTGGTTCGGAGCACTTTTTACGTAATTCCAACCACACCAAGCAACTTCTAAGGTGGTTCGGAGCACTTTTTACGTAATTCCAACCACACCAAGCAACTTCTAAGGAGGTTCGGAGCACTTTTTACGTAATTCCAACCACACCAAGCAACTTCTAAGGTGGTTCGGAGCACTTTTTACGTAATTCCAACCACACCAAAACAACTTCTAAGGTGGTTCGGAGCACTTTTTACGTAATTCCAACCACACCAAAACAACTTCTATGGTGGTTCGGAGCACTTTTTACGTAATTCCAACCACACCAAGCAACTTCTAAGGTGGTTCGGAGCACTTTTTACGTAATTCCAACCACACCAAGCAACTTCTAAGGTGGTTCGGAGCACTTTTTACGTAATTCCAACCACACCAAGCAACTTCTAAGGTGGTTCGGAGCACTTTTTACGTAATTCCAACCAAACCAAAACAACTTCTATGGTGGTTCGGAGCACTTTTTACGTAATTCCAACCACACCAAGCAACTTCTAAGGTGGTTCGGAGCACTTTTTACGTAATTCCAACCACACCAACACAACTTCTAAGGTGGTTCGGAGGACTTTTAACGTAATTCCAACCACACCAAAACAACTTCTAAGGTTGTTCGGAGCACTTTTTACGTAATTGAAACCACACCAAAACAACTTCTATGGTGGTTCGGAGCACTTTTTACGTAATTCCAACCAAACCAAAACAACTTCTATGGTGGTTCGGAGCACTTTTTACGTAATTCCAACCACACCAAGCAACTTCTAAGGTGGTTCGGAGCACTTTCTACGTAATTCCAACCACACCAAGCAACTTCTAAGGTGGTTCGGAGCACTTTTTGCGTAATTCCAACCACACCAACACAACTTCTAAGGTGGTTCGGAGCACTTTTTACGTAATTCCAACCACACCAAAACAACTTCTATGGTGGTTCGGAGCACTTTTTACGTAATTCCAACCACACCAAGCAACTTCTAAAGTGGTTCGAAGCACTTTTTACGTAATTCCAACCACACCAAAACAACTTCTATGGTGGTTCGGAGCACTTTTTACGTAATTCCAACCACACCAAAACAACTTCTAAGGTGGTTCGGAGCACTTTTTACGTAATTCCAACCACACCAAAATAACTTCTATGGTGGTTCGGAGCACTTTTTACGTAATTCCAACCACACCAAAACAACTTCGAAGGTGGTTCGAAGCACTTTTTACGTAATTCCAACCAAACCAAAACAACTTCTATGGTGGTTCGGAGCACTTTTTACGTAATTCCAACCACACCAAAACAACTTCTAAGGTTGTTCGGAGCACTTTTTACGTAATTCCAACCACACCAACACAGCTTCTATGGTGGTTCGGAGCACTTTTTACGTAATTCCAACCACACCAAGCAACTTCTAAGGTGGTTCGGAGCACTTTTTACGTAATTCCAACCACACCAAGCAACTTCTAAGGTGGTTCGGAGCACTTTTTACGTAATTCCAACCACACCAAGCAACTTCTAAGGAGGTTCGGAGCACTTTTTACGTAATTCCAACCACACCAAAACAACTTCTATGGTGGTTCGGAGCACTTTTTACGTAATTCCAACCAAACCAAAACAACTTCTATGGTGGTTCGGAGCACTTTTTACGTAATTACAACCACACCAAGCAACTTCTAAGGTGGTTCGGAGCACTTTTTACGTAATTCCAACCACACCAACACAACTTCTATGGTGGTTCGGAGCACTTTTTACGTAATTCCAACCACACCAAGCAACTTCTAAGGTGGTTCGGAGCACTTTTTACGTAATTCCAACCACACCAAGCAACTTCTAAGGTGGTTCGGAGCACTTTTTACGTAATTCCAACCACACCAAAACAACTTCTATGGTGGTTCGGAGCACTTTTTACGTAATTCCAACCACACCAAGCAACTTCTAAGGTGGTTCGGAGCACTTTTTACGTAATTCCAACCACACCAAGCAACTTCTAAGGAGGTTCGGAGCACTTTTTACGTAATTCCAACCACACCAAGCAACTTCTAAGGTGGTTCGGAGCACTTTTTACGTAATTCCAACCACACCAAGCAACTTCTAAGGTGGTTCGGAGCACTTTTTACGTAATTCCAACCACACCAAAACAACTTCTAAGGTGGTTCGGAGCACTTTTTACGTAATTCCAACCACACCAAAACAACTTCTATGGTGGTTCGGAGCACTTTTTACGTAATTCCAACCACACCAAGCAACTTCTAAGGTGGTTCGGAGCACTTTTTACGTAATTCCAACCACACCAAGCAACTTCTAAGGTGGTTCGGAGCACTTTTTACGTAATTCCAACCACACCAAGCAACTTCTAAGGTGGTTCGGAGCACTTTTTACGTAATTCCTACCAAACCAAAACAACTTCTATGGTGGTTCGGAGCACTTTTTACGTAATTCCAACCACACCAAAACAACTTCTAAGGTGGTTCGGAGCACTTTTTACGTAATTTCAACCACACCAACACAACTTCTAAGGTGGTTCGGAGGACTTTTAACGTAATTCCAACCACACCAAAACAACTTCTAAGGTTGTTCGGAGCACTTTTTACGTAATTGAAACCACACCAAAACAACTTCTATGGTGGTTCGGAGCACTTTTTACGTAATTCCAACCAAACCAAAACAACTTCTATGGTGGTTCGGAGCACTTTCTACGTAATTCCAACCACACCAAGCAACTTCTAAGGTGGTTCGGAGCACTTTTTGCGTAATTCCAACCACACCAACACAACTTCTAAGGTGGTTCGGAGCACTTTTTACGTAATTCCAACCACACCAAAACAACTTCTATGGTGGTTCGGAGCACTTTTTACGTAATTCCAACCACACCAAGCAACTTCTAAAGTGGTTCGAAGCACTTTTTACGTAATTCCAACCACACCAAAACAACTTCTATGGTGGTTCGGAGCACTTTTTACGTAATTCCAACCACACCAAAACAACTTCTAAGGTGGTTCGGAGCACTTTTTACGTAATTCCAACCACACCAAAATAACTTCTATGGTGGTTCGGAGCACTTTTTACGTAATTCCAACCACACCAAAACAACTTCGAAGGTGGTTCGAAGCACTTTTTACGTAATTCCAACCAAACCAAAACAACTTCTATGGTGGTTCGGAGCACTTTTTACGTAATTCCAACCACACCAAAACAACTTCTAAGGTTGTTCGGAGCACTTTTTACGTAATTCCAACCACACCAACAAAACTTCTATGGTGGTTCGGAGCACTTTTTACGTAATTCCAACCACACCAAGCAACTTCTAAGGTGGTTCGGAGCACTTTTTACGTAATTCCAACCACACCAAGCAACTTCTAAGGTGGTTCGGAGCACTTTTTACGTAATTCCAACCACACCAAGCAACTTCTAAGGTGGTTCGGAGCACTTTTTACGTAATTCCTACCAAACCAAAACAACTTCTATGGTGGTTCGGAGCACTTTTTACGTAATTCCAACCACACCAAGCAACTTCTAAGGTGGTTCGGAGCACTTTTTACGTAATTCCAACCACACCAAGCAACTTCTAAGGTGGTTCGGAGCACTTTTTACGTAATTCCAACCACACCAAAACAACTTCTAAGGTGGTTCGGAGCACTTTTTACGTAATTCCAACCACACCAAAACAACTTCTATGGTGGTTCGGAGCACTTTTTACGTAATTCCAACCACACCAAGCAACTTCTAAGGTGGTTCGGAGCACTTTTTACGTAATTCCAACCACACCAAGCAACTTCTAAGGTGGTTCGGAGCACTTTTTACGTAATTCCAACCAAACCAAAACAACTTCTATGGTGGTTCGGAGCACTTTTTACGTAATTCCAACCACACCAAGCAACTTCTAAGGTGGTTCGGAGCACTTTTTACGTAATTCCAACCACACCAACACAGCTTCTAAGGTGGTTCGGAGGACTTTTAACGTAATTCCAACCACACCAAAACAACTTCTAAGGTTGTTCGGAGCACTTTTTACGTAATTGAAACCACACCAAAACAACTTCTATGGTGGTTCGGAGCACTTTTTACGTAATTCCAACCAAACCAAAACAACTTCTATGGTGGTTCGGAGCACTTTCTACGTAATTCCAACCACACCAAGCAACTTCTAAGGTGGTTCGGAGCACTTTTTGCGTAATTCCAACCACACCAACACAACTTCTAAGGTGGTTCGGAGCACTTTTTACGTAATTCCAACCACACCAAAACAACTTCTATGGTGGTTCGGAGCACTTTTTACGTAATTCCAACCACACCAAGCAACTTCTAAAGTGGTTCGAAGCACTTTTTACGTAATTCCAACCACACCAAAACAACTTCTATGGTGGTTCGGAGCACTTTTTACGTAATTCCAACCACACCAAAACAACTTCTAAGGTGGTTCGGAGCACTTTTTACGTAATTCCAACCACACCAAAATAACTTCTATGGTGGTTCGGAGCACTTTTTACGTAATTCCAACCACACCAAAACAACTTCTAAGGTGGTTCGGAGCACTTTTTACGTAATTCCAACCACACCAAAATAACTTCTATGGTGGTTCGGAGCACTTTTTACGTAATTCCAACCACACCAAAACAACTTCTAAGGTGGTTCGGAGCACTTTTTACGTAATTCCAACCACACCAACACAGCTTCTAAGGTGGTTCGGAGGACTTTTAACGTAATTCCAACCACACCAAAACAACTTCTAAGGTTGTTCGGAGCACTTTTTACGTAATTGAAACCACACCAAAACAACTTCTATGGTGGTTCGGAGCACTTTTTACGTAATTCCAACCAAACCAAAACAACTTCTAAGGTTGTTCGGAGCACTTTTTACGTAATTCCAACCACACCAAGCAACTTCTAAGGTGGTTCGGAGCACTTTTTACGTAATTGAAACCACACCAAAACAACTTCTATGGTGGTTCGGAGCACTTTTTACGTAATTCCAACCAAACCAAAACAACTTCTATGGTGGTTCGGAGCACTTTTTACGTAATTCCAACCACGCCAAGCAACTTCTAAGGTGGTTCGGAGCACTTTTTACGTAATTCCAACCACACCAAGCAACTTCTAAGGTGGTTCTAAGCACTTTTTACGTAATTCCAACCACACCAAGCAACTTCTAAGGTGGTTCGGAGCACTTTTTACGTAAGTCCAACCACACCAAAACAACTTCTATGGTGGTTCGGAGCACTTTTTACGTAATTCCAACCACACCAAAACAACTTCTATGGTGGTTCGGAGCACTTTTTACGTAATTCCAACCAAACCAAAACAACTTCTAAGGTTGTTCGGAGCACTTTTTACGTAATTCCAACCACACCAAGCAACTTCTAAGGTGGTTCGGAGCACTTTTTACGTAATTGAAACCACACCAAAACAACTTCTATGGTGGTTCGGAGCACTTTTTACGTAATTCCAACCAAACCAAAACAACTTCTATGGTGGTTCGGAGCACTTTTTACGTAATTCCAACCACACCAAGCAACTTCTAAGGTGGTTCGGAGCACTTTTTACGTAATTCCAACCACACCAACACAACTTCTAAGGTGGTTCGGAGCACTTTTTACGTAATTCCAACCACACCAAAATAACTTCTATGGTGGTTCGGAGCACTTTTTACGTAATTCCAACCACACCAAGCAACTTCTAAGGTGGTTCGGAGCACTTTTTACGTAATTCCAACCACACCAACACAACTTCTAAGGTGGTTCGGAGCACTTTTTACGTAATTCCAACCAAACCAAAACAACTTCTAAGGTTGTTCGGAGCACTTTTTACGTAATTCCAACCACACCAAGCAACTTCTAAGGTGGTTCGGAGCACTTTTTACGTAATTGAAACCACACCAAAACAACTTCTATGGTGGTTCGGAGCACTTTTTACGTAATTCCAACCAAACCAAAACAACTTCTATGGTGGTTCGGAGCACTTTTTACGTAATTCCAACCACACCAAGCAACTTCTAAGGTGGTTCGGAGCACTTTTTACGTAATTCCAACCACACCAACACAACTTCTAAGGTGGTTCGGAGCACTTTTTACGTAATTCCAACCACACCAAAACAACTTCTATGGTGGTTCGGAGCACTTTTTACGTAATTCCATCCACACCAAAACAACTTCTATGGTGGTTCGGAGCACTTTTTACGTAATTCCAACCACACCAAGCAACTTCTAAGGTGGTTCGGAGCACTTTTTACGTAATTCCAACCACACCAAGCAACTTCTAAGGTGGTTCGGAGCACTTTTTACGTAATTCCAACCACACCAAAACAACTTCTATGGTGGTTCGGAGCACTTTTTACGTAATTCCAACCACACCAAAACAACTTCTATGGTGGTTCGGAGCACTTTTTACGTAATTCCAACCACACCAAGCAACTTCTAAGGTGGTTCGGAGCACTTTTTACGTAATTCCAACCACACCAAAACAACTTCTATGGTGGTTCGGAGCACTTTTTACGTAATTCCAACCACACCAAGCAACTTCTAAGGTGGTTCGGAGCACTTTTTACGTAATTCCAACCACACCAAAACAACTTCTAAGGTGGTTCGGAGCACTTTTTACGTAATTCCAACCACACCAAAACAACTTCTATGGTGGTTCGGAGCACTTTTTACGTAATTCCAACCACACCAAGCAACTTCTAAGGTGGTTCGGAGCACTTTTTACGTAATTCCAACCACACCAAAACAACTTCTAAAGTGGTTCGAAGCACTTTTTACGTAATTCCAACCAAACCAAAACAACTTCTATGGTGGTTCGGAGCACTTTTTACGTAATTCCAACCACACCAAAACAACTTCTAAGGTTGTTCGGAGCACTTTTTACGTAATTCCAACCACACCAAGCAACTTCTAAGGTGGTTCGGAGCACTTTTTACGTAATTGAAACCACACCAAAACAACTTCTATGGTGGTTCGGAGCACTTTTTACGTAATTCCAACCAAACCAAAACAACTTCTATGGTGGTTCGGAGCACTTTTTACGTAATTCCAACCACACCAAGCAACTTCTAAGGTGGTTCGGAGCACTTTTTACGTAATTCCAACCACACCAAGCAACTTCTAAGGTGGTTCGGAGCACTTTTTACGTAATTGAAACCACACCAAAACAACTTCTATGGTGGTTCGGAGCACTTTTTACGTAATTCCAACCAAACCAAAACAACTTCTATGGTGGTTCGGAGCACTTTTTGCGTAATTCCAACCACACCAACACAACTTCTAAGGTGGTTCGGAGCACTTTTTGCGTAATTCCAACCACACCAACACAACTTCTAAGGTGGTTCGGAGCACTTTTTACGTAATTCCAACCACACCAAGCAACTTCTAAGGTGGTTCGGAGCACTTTTTACGTAATTCCAACCACACCAAGCAACTTCTAAGGTGGTTCGGAGCACTTTTTACGTAATTCCAACCACACCAAGCAACTTCTAAGGTGGTTCGGAGCACTTTTTACGTAATTCCAACCACACCAAGCAACTTCTAAGGTGGTTCGGAGCACTTTTTACGTAATTCCAACCACACCAAAACAACTTCTATGGTGGTTCGGAGCACTTTTTACGTAATTCCAACCACACCAAGCAACTTCTAAGGTGGTTCGGAGCACTTTTTACGTAATTCCAACCACACCAAAACAACTTCTAAGGTGGTTCGGAGCACTTTTTACGTAATTCCAACCACACCAAAACAACTTCTATGGTGGTTCGGAGCACTTTTTACGTAATTCCAACCACACCAAAACAACTTCTAAGGTGGTTCGGAGCACTTTTTACGTAATTCCAACCACACCAAGCAACTTCTAAGGTGGTTCGGAGCACTTTTTACGTAATTCCAACCACACCAAGCAACTTCTAAGGTGGTTCGGAGCACTTTTTACGTAATTCCAACCACACCAAGCAACTTCTAAGGTGGTTCGGAGCACTTTTTACGTAATTCCAACCACACCAAGCAACTTCTAAGGTGGTTCGGAGCACTTTTTACGTAATTCCAACCACACCAAAACAACTTCTATGGTGGTTCGGAGCACTTTTTACGTAATTCCAACCACACCAAGCAACTTCTAAGGTGGTTCGGAGCACTTTTTACGTAATTCCAACCACACCAAAACAACTTCTAAGGTGGTTCGGAGCACTTTTTACGTAATTCCAACCACACCAAAACAACTTCTATGGTGGTTCGGAGCACTTTTTACGTATTTCCAACCACACCAAGCAACTTCTAAGGTGGTTCGAAGCACTTTTTACGTAATTCCAACCACACCAAGCAACTTCTAAGGTGGTTCGGAGCACTTTTTACGTAATTCCAACCACACCAAAACAACTTCTAAGGTGGTTCGAAGCACTTTTTTCGTAATTCCAACCACACCAAGCAACTTCTAAAGTGGTTCGAAGCACTTTTTACGTAATTCCAACCACACCAAAACAACTTCTATGGTGGTTCGGAGCACTTTTTACGTAATTCCAACCACACCAAAACAACTTCTAAGGTGGTTCGGAGCACTTTTTACGTAATTCCAACCACACCAAAATAACTTCTATGGTGGTTCGGAGCACTTTTTACGTAATTCCAACCACGCCAAGCAACTTCTAAGGTGGTTCGGAGCACTTTTTACGTAATTCCAACCACACCAAGCAACTTCTAAGGTGGTTCGGAGCACTTTTTACGTAATTCCAACCACACCAAGCAACTTCTAAGGTGGTTCGGAGCACTTTTTACGTAATTCCAACCCAACCAAAACAACTTCTATGGTGGTTCGGAGCACTTTTTACGTAATTCCAACCACACCAAGCAACTTCTAAGGTGGTTCGGAGCACTTTTTACGTAATTCCAACCACACCAAAACAACTTCTAAGGTGGTTCGGAGCACTTTTTACGTAATTCCAACCACACCAACACAACTTCTAAGGTGGTTCGGAGGACTTTTAACGTAATTCCAACCACACCAAAACAACTTCTAAGGTTGTTCGGAGCACTTTTAACGTAATTCCAACCACACCAAGCAACTTCTAAGGTGGTTCGGAGCACTTTTTACGTAATTCCAACCACACCAAGCAACTTCTAAGGTGGTTCGGAGCACTTTTTACGTAATTCCAACCACACCAAGCAACTTCTAAGGTGGTTCGGAGCACTTTTTACGTAATTCCAACCACACCAAAACAACTTCGAAGGTGGTTCGGAGCACTTTTTACGTAATTCCAACCACACCAAGCAACTTCTAAGGTGGTTCGGAGCACTTTTTACGTAATTGAAACCACACCAAAACAACTTCTAAAGTGGTTCGAAGCACTTTTTACGTAATTCCAACCAAACCAAAACAACTTCTATGGTGGTTCGGAGCACTTTTTACGTAATTCCAACCACACCAAAACAACTACTATGGTGGTTCGGAGCACTTTTTACGTAATTCCAACCAAACCAAAACAACTTCTATGGTGGTTCGGAGCACTTTTTACGTAATTCCAACCACACCAAGCAACTTCTAAGGTGGTTCGGAGCACTTTTTACGTAATTCCAACCACACCAACACAACTTCTAAGGTGGTTCGGAGCACTTTTTACGTAATTCCAACCACACCAAAACAACTTCTATGGTGGTTCGGAGCACTTTTTACGTAATTCCAACCACACCAAGCAACTTCTAAGGTGGTTCGGAGCACTTTTTACGTAATTCCAACCACACCAAGCAACTTCTAAGGTGGTTCGGAGCACTTTTTACGTAATTCCAACCACACCAAAACAACTTCTAAGGTGGTTCGGAGCACTTTTTACGTAATTCCAACCACACCAAAACAACTTCTATGGTGGTTCGGAGCACTTTTTACGTAATTCCAACCACACCAAAACAACTTCTAAAGTGGTTCGAAGCACTTTTTACGTAATTCCAACCAAACCAAAACAACTTCTATGGTGGTTCGGAGCACTTTTTACGTAATTCCAACCACACCAAAACAACTACTATGGTGGTTCGGAGCACTTTTTACGTAATTCCAACCACACCAAAACAACTTCTAAAGTGGTTCGAAGCACTTTTTACGTAATTCCAACCAAACCAAAACAACTTCTATGGTGGTTCGGAGCACTTTTTACGTAATTCCAACCACACCAAAACAACTTCTATGGTGGTTCGGAGCACTTTTTACGTAATTCCAACCACACCAAAACAACTTCTAAAGTGGTTCGAAGCACTTTTTACGTAATTCCAACCAAACCAAAACAACTTCTATGGTGGTTCGGAGCACTTTTTACGTAATTCCAACCACACCAAAACAACTTCTATGGTGGTTCGGAGCACTTTTTACGTAATTCCAACCAAACCAAAACAACTTCTATGGTGGTTCGGAGCACTTTTTACGTAATTCCAACCACACCAAGCAACTTCTAAGGTGGTTCGGAGCACTTTTTACGTAATTCCAACCACACCAACACAACTTCTAAGGTGGTTCGGAGCACTTTTTACGTAATTCCAACCACACCAAAACAACTTCTAAAGTGGTTCGAAGCACTTTTTACGTAATTCCAACCAAACCAAAACAACTTCTATGGTGGTTCGGAGCACTTTTTACGTAATTCCAACCACACCAAGCAACTTCTAAGGTGGTTCGGAGCACTTTTTACGTAATTCCAACCACACCAAGCAACTTCTAAGGTGGTTCGGAGCACTTTTTACGTAATTCCAACCACACCAAAACAACTTCTATGGTGGTTCGGAGCACTTTTTACGTAATTCCAACCACACCAAAACAACTTCTATGGTGGTTCGGAGCACTTTTTACGTAATTCCAACCAAACCAAAACAACTTCTATGGTGGTTCGGAGCACTTTTTACGTAATTCCAACCACACCAAGCAACTTCTAAGGTGGTTCGGAGCACTTTTTACGTAATTCCAACCACACCAAGCAACTTCTAAGGTGGTTCGGAGCACTTTTTACGTAATTCCAACCACACCAAAACAACTTCTATGGTGGTTCGGAGCACTTTTTACGTAATTCCAACCACACCAAAACAACTTCTATGGTGGTTCGGAGCACTTTTTACGTAATTCCAACCACACCAAAACAACTTCTATGGTGGTTCGGAGCACTTTTTACGTAATTCCATACACACCAAAACAACTTCTATGGTGGTTCGGAGCACTTTTTACGTAATTCCAACCACACCAAGCAACTTCTAAGGTGGTTCGGAGCACTTTTTACGTAATTCCAACCACACCAAGCAACTTCTAAGGTGGTTCGGAGCACTTTTTACGTAATTCCAACCACACCAAAACAACTTCTAAGGTGGTTCGGAGGACTTTTAACGTAATTCCAACCACACCAAAACAACTTCTATGGTGGTTCGGAGCACTTTTTACGTAATTCCATACACACCAAAACAACTTCTATGGTGGTTCGGAGCACTTTTTACGTAATTCCAACCACACCAAAACAACTTCTATGGTGGTTCGGAGCACTTTTTACGTAATTCCAACCACACCAAAACAACTTCTATGGTGGTTCGGAGCACTTTTTACGTAATTCCATACACACCAAAACAACTTCTATGGTGGTTCGGAGCACTTTTTACGTAATTCCAACCACACCAAGCAACTTCTAAGGTGGTTCGGAGCACTTTTTACGTAATTCCAACCACACCAAGCAACTTCTAAGGTGGTTCGGAGCACTTTTTACGTAATTCCAACCACACCAAAACAACTTCTAAGGTGGTTCGGAGGACTTTTAACGTAATTCCAACCACACCAAAACAACTTCTATGGTGGTTCGGAGCACTTTTTACGTAATTCCATACACACCAAAACAACTTCTATGGTGGTTCGGAGCACTTTTTACGTAATTCCAACCACACCAAGCAACTTCTAAGGTGGTTCGGAGCACTTTTTACGTAATTCCAACCACACCAAGCAACTTCTAAGGTGGTTCGGAGCACTTTTTACGTAATTCCAACCACACCAAAACAACTTCTAAGGTGGTTCGGAGGACTTTTAACGTAATTCCAACCACACCAAAACAACTTCTAAGGTTGTTCGGAGCACTTTTTACGTAATTCCAACCACACCAAAACAACTTCTAAAGTGGTTCGAAGCACTTTTTACGTAATTCCAACCACACCAAAACAACTTCTAAGGTGGTTCTGAGGACTTTTTACGTAATTCCAACCACACCAAAACAACTTCTATGGTGGTTCGGAGCACTTTTTACGTAATTCCAACCACACCAAAACAACTTCTAAAGTGGTTCGAAGCACTTTTTACGTAATTCCAACCACACCAAAACAACTTCTAAGGTGGTTCGGAGCACTTTTTACGTAATTCCAACCACACCAACACAACTTCTAAGGTGGTTCGGAGGACTTTTAACGTAATTCCAACCACACCAAGCAACTTCTAAGGTGGTTCGGAGCACTTTTTACGTAATTCCAACCACACCAAAACAACTTCTATGGTGGTTCGGAGCACTTTTTACGTAATTCCAACCACACCAACACAACTTCTAAGGTGGTTCGGAGGACTTTTAACGTAATTCCAACCACACCAAAACAACTTCTAAGGTTGTTCGGAGCACTTTTTACGTAATTCCAACCACACCAAAATAACTTCTATGGTGGTTCGGAGCACTTTTTACGTAATTCCAACCACACCAAAACAACTTCTATGGTGGTTCGGAGCACTTTTTACGTAATTCCAACCACACCAAGCAACTTCTAAGGTGGTTCGGAGCACTTTTTACGTAATTGCAACCACACCAAGCAACTTCTAAGGTGGTTCGGAGCACTTTTTACGTAATTCCAACCACACCAAAACAACTTCTATGGTGGTTCGGAGCACTTTTTACGTAATTCCAACCACACCAACACAACTTCTAAGGTGGTTCGGAGGACTTTTAACGTAATTCCAACCACACCAAAACAACTTCTAAGGTTGTTCGGAGCACTTTTTACGTAATTCCAACCACACCAAAAGAACTTCTAAGGTTGTTCGGAGCACTTTTTACGTAATTCCAACCACACCAAAATAACTTCTATGGTGGTTCGGAGCACTTTTTACGTAATTCCAACCACACCAAAACAACTTCGAAGGTGGTTCGAAGCACTTTTTACGTAATTCCAACCAAACCAAAACAACTTCTAAGGTGGTTCGGAGGACTTTTAACGTAATTCCAACCACACCAACACAACTTCTAAGGTGGTTCGGAGCACTTTTTACGTAATTCCAACCACACCAAAACAACTTCTAAGGTGGTTCGGAGGACTTTTTACGTAATTCCAACCACACCAAGCAACTTCTATGGTGGTTCGGAGCACTTTTTACGTAATTCCAACCACACCAACACAACTTCTAAGGTGGTTCGGAGGACTTTTAACGTAATTCCAACCACACCAAAACAACTTCTAAGGTTGTTCGGAGCACTTTTTACGTAATTCCAACCACACCAAAACAACTTCTAAGGTTGTTCGGAGCACTTTTTACGTAATTCCAACCACACCAAAATAACTTCTATGGTGGTTCGGAGCACTTTTTACGTAATTCCAACCACACCAAAACAACTTCGAAGGTGGTTCGAAGCACTTTTTACGTAATTCCAACCAAACCAAAACAACTTCTATGGTGGTTCGGAGCACTTTTTACGTAATTCCAACCACACCAAGCAACTTCTAAGGTGGTTCGGAGCACTTTTTACGTAATTCCAACCACACCAAAACAACTTCTAAGGTGGTTCGGAGCACTTTTTACGTAATTCCAAACAAACCAAAACAATTTCTAAGGTGGTTCGGAGCACTTTTTACGTAATTCCAAACACACCAAAACAATTTCTAAGGTGGTTCGGAGCACTTTTTACGTAATTCCAAACAAACCAAAACAACTTCTAAGGTTGTTCGGAGCACTTTTTACGTAATTCCAACCACACCAAGCAACTTCTAAGGTGGTTCGGAGCACTTTTTACGTAATTCCAACCACACCAAAACAACTTCTAAGGTGGTTCGGAGCACTTTTTACGTAATTCCAACCACACCAAAACAACTTTTATGGTGGTTCGGAGCACTTTTTACGTAATTCCAACCACACCAAGCAACTTCTAAGGTGGTTCGGAGCACTTTTTACGTAATTCCAACCACACCAAGCAACTTCTAAGGTGGTTCGGAGCACTTTTTACGTAATTCCAACCACACCAAAACAACTTCTAAGGTGGTTCGGAGCATTTTTTACGTAATTCCAACCACACCAACACAACTTCTAAGGTGGTTCGGAGCACTTTTTACGTAATTCCAACCACACCAAAACAACTTCTATGGTGGTTCGGAGCACTTTTTACGTAATTCCAACCACACCAATCAACTTCTAAGGTGGTTCGGAGCACTTTTTACGTAATTCCAACCACACCAAGCAACTTCTAAGGTGGTTCGGAGCACTTTTTACGTAATTCCAACCACACCAAAACAACTTCTAAGGTGGTTCGGAGCACTTTTTACGTAATTCCAACCACACCAAAACAACTTCTAAGGTGGTTCGGAGCACTTTTTACGTAATTCCAAACAAACCAAAACAATTTCTAAGGTGGTTCGAAGCACTTTTTACGTAATTCCAAACAAACCAAAACAATTTCTAAGGTGGTTCGAAGCACTTTTTACGTAATTCCAAACAAACCAAAACAATTTCTAAGGTGGTTCGGAGCACTTTTTACGTAATTCCAAACACACCAAAACAACTTCAAAGGTGGTTCGGAGCACTTTTTACGTAATTCCAAACAAACCAAAACAACTTCTAAGGTGGTTCGGAGCACTTTTTACGTAATTCCAAACAAACCAAAACAATTTCTAAGGTGGTTCGGAGCACTTTTTACGTAATTCCAAACACACCAAAACAACTTCAAAGGTGGTTCGGAGCACTTTTTACGTAATTCCAAACAAACCAAAACAACTTCTAAGGTGGTTCGGAGCACTTTTTACGTATTTCCAAACACACCAAAACAACTTCAAAGGTGGTTCGGAGCACTTTTTAAGTAATTCCAAACAAACCAAAACCATTTCAAAGGTGGTTCGGAGCACTTTTTACGTATTTCCAAACACACCAAAACAACTTCTAAGGTGGTTCGGAGCACTTTTTACGTATTTCCAAACACACCAAAACAACTTCAAAGGTGGTTCGAAGCACTTTTAAGTAATTCCAAACACACCAAAACAATTTCTAAGGTGGTTCGGAGCACTTTTTACGTATTTCCAAACACACCAAAACAACTTCAAAGGTGGTTCGGAGCACTTTTTACGTAATTCCAAACACACCAAAACAACTTTTAAGGTGGTTCGGAGCACTTTTTACGTAATTCCAACCACACCAAAATAACTTCTAAGGTGGTTCGGAGCACTTTTTACGTAATTCCAAACAAACCAAAACAACTTTTAAGGTGGTTCGGAGCACTTTTTACGTAATTCCAAACACACCAAAACAACTTCTAAGGTGGTTCGGAGCACTTTTTAAGTAATTCCAAACAAACCAAAACCATTTCAAAGGTGGTTCGAAGCACTTTTTACGTAATTCCAAACACACCAAAACAACTTCTAAGGTGGTTCGGAGCACTTTTTACGTAATTCCAAACAAACCAAAACAACTTTTAAGGTGGTTCGGAGCACTTTTTACGTAATTCCAAACACACCAAAACAACTTCAAAGGTGGTTCGAAGCATTTTTTACGTAATTCCAAACAAACCAAAACAACTTCTAAGGTGGTTCGGAGCACTTTTACGTAATTCCAAACACACCAAAACAACTTCTAAGGTGGTTCGGAGCACTTTTTACGTAATTCCAATAACACCAAAACAACTTCTAAGGTGGTTCGAAGCACTTTTTACGTAATTCCAAACAAACCAAAACAATTTCTAAGGTGGTTCGGAGCACTTTTTACGTAATTCCAAACAAACCAAAACAATTTCAAAGGTGGTTCGGAGCACTTTTACGTAATTCCAAACACACCAAAACAACTTCTAAGGTGGTTCGGAGCACTTTTTACGTAATTCCAATAACACCAAAACAACTTCTAAGGTGGTTCGAAGCACTTTTTACGTAATTCCAAACAAACCAAAACAATTTCTAAGGTGGTTCGGAGCACTTTTTACGTATTTCCAAACACACCAAAACAACTTCAAAGGTGGTTCGGAGCACTTTTTACGTAATTCCAAACACACCAAAACAACTTCAAAGGTGGTTCGGAGCACTTTTTACGTAATTCCAAACAAACCAAAACAACTTCAAAGGTGGTTCGGAGCACTTTTTACGTAATTCCAACCAAACCAAAACAACTGCTAAGGTGGTTCGGAGCACTTTTTACGTAATTCCAAACAAACCAAAACAACTTCTAACGTGGTTCGAAGCACTTTTTAAGTAATTCCAAACAAACCAAAACAACTTCTAAGGTGGTTCGGAGCACTTTTACGTAATTCCAAACACACCAAAACAACTTCTAAGGTGGTTCGGAGCACTTTTTACGTAATTTCAAACACACCAAAACAACTTCTAAGGTGGTTCGAAGCACTTTTTACGTAATTACAAACAAACCAAAACAATTTCTAAGGTGGTTCGAAGCACTTTTTACGTAATTCCAAACAAACCAAAACAATTTCAAAGGTGGTTCGGAGCACTTTTACGTAATTCCAAACAAACCAAAACAACTTCTAAGGTGGTTCGGAGCACTTTTTACGTAATTCCAATAACACCAAAACAACTTCTAAGGTGGTTCGAAGCACTTTTTACGTAATTCCAAACAAACCAAAACAATTTCTAAGGTGGTTCGGAGCACTTTTTACGCATTTCCAAACACACCAAAACAACTTCAAAGGTGGTTCGGAGCACTTTTTACGTAATTCCAAACACACCAAAACAACTTCAAAGGTGGTTCGGAGCACTTTTTACGTAATTCCAAACAAACCAAAACAACTTCAAAGGTGGTTCGGAGCACTTTTTACGTAATTCCAAACACACCAAAACAACTTTTAAGGTGGTTCGGAGCACTTTTTACGTAATTCCAAACAAACCAAAACAACTTCTAACGTGGTTCGAAGCACTTTTTAAGTAATTCCAAACAAACCAAAACCATTTCAAAGGTGGTTCGGAGCACTTTTTACGTAATTCCAACCAAAGCAAAACAACTGCTAAGGTGGTTCGGAGCACTTTTTACGTAATTTCAAACACACCAAAACAACTTCTAAGGTGGTTCGAAGCACTTTTTACGTAATTCCAAACAAACCAAAACAATTTCTAAGGTGGTTCGAAGCACTTTTTACGTAATTCCAAACAAACCAAAACAATTTCAAAGGTGGTTCGGAGCACTTTTACGTAATTCCAAACAAACCAAAACAACTTCTAAGGTGGTTCGGAGCACTTTTTACGTAATTCCAATAACACCAAAACAACTTCTAAGGTGGTTCGAAGCACTTTTTACGTAATTCCAAACAAACCAAAACAATTTCTAAGGTGGTTCGGAGCACTTTTTACGTATTTCCAAACACACCAAAACAACTTCAAAGGTGGTTCGGAGCACTTTTTACGTAATTCCAAACACACCAAAACAACTTCAAAGGTGGTTCGGAGCACTTTTTACGTAATTCCAAACAAACCAAAACAACTTCAAAGGTGGTTCGGAGCACTTTTTACGTAATTCCAACCAAACCAAAACAACTGCTAAGGTGGTTCGGAGTACTTTTTACGTAATTCCAAACACACCAAAACAACTTTTAAGGTGGTTCGGAGCACTTTTTACGTAATTCCAAACAAACCAAAACAACTTCTAACGTGGTTCGAAGCACTTTTACTTAATTCCAAACACACCAAAACAATTTCTAAGGTGGTTCGGAGCACTTTTTACGTAATTCCAAACACACCAAAACAACTTCAAAGGTGGTTCGGAGCACTTTTTACGTAATTCCAAACACACCAAAACAACTTTTAAGGTGGTTCGGAGCACTTTTTACGTAATTCCAACCACACCAAAATAACTTCTAAGGTGGTTCGGAGCACTTTTTACGTAATTAAAAACAAACCAAAACAACTTCTAAGGTGGTTCGGAGCACTTTTACGTAATTCCAAACACACCAAAACAACTTTTAAGGTGGTTCGGAGCACTTTTTACTTAATTCCAAACAAACCAAAACAACTTCTAAGGTGGTTCGGAGCACTTTTTACGTAATTCCAAACAAACCAAATCAACTTTTAAGGTGGTTCGGAGCACTTTTTACGTAATTCCAAACACACCAAATCAACTTCAAAGGTGGTTCGGAGCACTTTTACGTAATTAAAAACAAACCAAAACAACTTCTAAGGTGGTTCGGAGCACTTTTTACTTAATTCCAAACAAACCAAAACAACTTCTAAGGTGGTTCGGAGCACTTTTTACGCAATTCCAACCACACCAAAATAACTTGTAAGGTGGTTCGGAGCACTTTTTACGTAATTCCAAACAAACCAAAACAACTTTTAAGGTGGTTCGGAGCACTGTTTACGTAATTCCAACCAAACCAAAACAACTGCTAAGGTGGTTCGGAGCACTTGTTACGTAATTCCAAACAAACCAAAACAACTTCTAAGGTGGTTCGGAGCACTTTTACGTAATTAAAAACAAACCAAAACAACTTCTAAGGTGGTTCGGAGCACTTTTTACGTAATTCCAAACACACCAAAACAACTTCAAAGGTGGTTCGGAGCACTTTTTACGTAATTCCAAACAAACCAAATCAACTTTTAAGGTGGTTCGGAGCACTTTTTACGTAATTCCAACCAAACCAAAACAACTTTTAAGGTGGTTCGGAGCACTTTTTACGTAATTCCAACCAAACCACAACAACTTTTAAGGTGGTTCGGAGCACTTTTTACGTAATTCCAACCAAACCAAAACAACTTCTAAGGTGGTTCGGAGCACTTTTACGTAATTAAAAACAAACCAAAACAACTTCTAAGGTGGTTCGGAGCACTTTTTACGTAATTCCAAACAAACCAAATCAACTTTTAAGGTGGTTCGGAGCACTTTTTACGTAATTCCAACCACACCAAAATAACTTGTAAGGTGGTTCGGAGCACTTTTTACGTAATTCCAAACAAACCACAACAACTTTTAAGGTGGTTCGGAGCACTTTTTACGTAATTCCAAACAAACCAAAACAACTTTTAAGGTGGTTCGGAGCACTTTTACGTAATTCCAAACAAACCAAAACAATTTCTAAGGTGGTTCGAAGCACTTTTTACGTAATTCCAAACAAACCAAATCAACTTTTAAGGTGGTTCGGAACACTTTTTACGTAATTCCAAACACACCAAAACAACTTCAAAGGTGGTTCGGAGCACTTTTTACGTAAATCCAAACACACCAAAACAACTTCTAAGGTGGTTCGGAGCACTTTTACGTAATTAAAAACAAACCAAAACAACTTCTAAGGTGGTTCGGAGCACTTTTTACGTAATTCCAAACACACCAAAACAACTTCTAAGGTGGTTCGGAGCACTTTTACGTAATTAAAAACAAACCAAAACAACTTCTAAGGTGGTTCGGAGCACTTTTTACGTAATTCCAAACAAACCAAATCAACTTTTAAGGTGGTTCGGAGCACTTTTTACGTAATTCCAACCAAACCACAACAACTTTTAAGGTGGTTCGGAGCACTTTTTACGTAATTCCAACCAAACCAAAACAACTTCTAAGGTGGTTCGAAGCACTTTTACGTAATTCCAAACACACCAAAACAACTTCTAAGGTGGTTCGGAGCACTTTTTACGAAATTCCAAACACACCAAAACAACTTCAAAGGTGGTTCGGAGCACTTTTTACGTAATTCCAAACACACCAAAACAACTTCTAAGGTGCTTCGAAGCAGTTTCTACGTACTTTCAAACACACTCAAACACATTCTAAGGTGCTTCGAAGCAGTTTCTACATACTTCCAAACACATTCAAACACCTTCTAAGGTGCTTTGAAGCAGTTTCTACGTACTTCCAAACACATTCAAACACTTTCTAAGGTGCTTCGAAGCAGTTTCTACGTACTTCCAAACACATTCAAACACTTTCTAAGGTGCTTCGAAGCAGTTTCTACGTACTTCCAAACACATTCAAACACATTATAAGGTGCTTTGAAGCAGTTTCTACGTACTTCCAAACACATTCAAACACTTTCTAAGGTGCTTCGAAGCAGTTTCTACGTACTTCCAAACACACTCAAACACCTTTTAAGGTGCTTCGAAGCAGTTTCTACGTACTTCCAAACACATTCAAACACTTTCTAAGGTGCTTCGAAGCAGTTTCTACATACTTCCAAACACATTCAAACACATTTCAAGGTGCTTCGAAGCAGTTTCTACGTACTTCCAAACACATTCAAACACATTATAAGGTGCTTTGAAGCAGTTTCTACGTACTTCCAAACACATTCAAACACTTTCTAAGGTGCTTCGAAGCAGTTTCTACGTACTTCCAAACACACTCAAACACCTTTTAAGGTACTTCGAAGCAGTTTCTACGTACTTCCAAACACACTCAAACACATTCTAAGGTGCTTCGAAGCAGTTTCTACGTACTTCCAAACACACTCATGCATATTCCAAGGTGCTTCGAAGCAGTTTCTACGTACTTCCAAACACATTCAAACACCTTCTCAGGTGCTTCGAAGCAGTTTCTACGTACTTCCAAACACATTCAAGCACCTTCTAAGGTGCTTCGAAGCAGTTTCTACGTACTTCCAAACACATTCAAACACCTTCTTTGGTACTTCGAAGCAGTTTCTACGTACTTCCAAACACACTCAAACACCTTCTACGGTGCTTCGAAGCAGTTTCTACGTACTTCCAAACACATTCAAACACTTTCTAAGGTGCTTCGAAGCAGTTTCTACGTTCTTCCAAACACATTCAAACACTTTCTAAGGTGCTTCGAAGCAGTTTCTACGTTCTTCCAAACACATTCAAACACTTTCTAAGGTGCTTCGAAGCAGTTTCTACGTACTTCCAAACACATTCAAACACTTTCTAAGGTGCTTCGAAGCAGTTTCTTCGTACTTCCAAACACATTCAAACACTTTCTAAGGTGCTTCGAAGCAGTTTCTAGGTACTTCCAAACACATTCAAACACCTTTTAAGGTGCTTCGAAGCAGTTTCTACCTACTTCCAAACACATTCAAACACATTCTAAGGTGCTTCGAAGCAGTTTCTACGTACTTCCAAACACATTCAAACACTTTCTAAGGTGCTTCGAAGCAGTTTCTACGTACTTCCAAACACACTCAAACACCTTCTACGGTGCTTCGAAGCAGTTTCTACGTACTTCCAAACACATTCAAACACCTTTTAAGGTGCTTCGAGCAGTTTCTACGTACTTCCAAACACATTCAAACACATTCTAAGGTGCTTCGAAGCAGTTTCTACGTACTTCCAAACACATTCAAACACCTTTTAAGGTGCTTCGAAGCAGTTTCTACGTACTTCCAAACACATTCAAACACTTTCTAAGGTGCTTCGAAGCAGTTTCTACGTTCTTCCAAACACATTCAAACACTTTCTAAGGTGCTTCGAAGCAGTTTCTACGTACTTCCAAACACATTCAAACACTTTCTAAGGTGCTTCGAAGCAGTTTCTACGTACTTCCAAACACATTCAAACACTTTCTAAGGTGCTTCGAAGCAGTTTCTACGTACTTCCAAACACATTCAAACACCTTTTAAGGTGCTTCGAAGCAGTTTCTACGTACTTCCAAACACATTCAAACACCTTCTTTGGTACTTCGAAGCAGTTTCTACGTACTTCCAAACACATTCAAACACCTTTTAAGGTGCTTCGAAGCAGTTTCTACCTACTTCCAAACACATTCAAACACATTCTAAGGTGCTTCGAAGCAGTTTCTACGTACT
Source organism: Anopheles coustani (assembly GCF_943734705.1). Taxonomy (NCBI): domain Eukaryota; kingdom Metazoa; phylum Arthropoda; class Insecta; order Diptera; family Culicidae; genus Anopheles; species Anopheles coustani. The sequence continues at coordinate 27,722 of NW_026525398.1, read as the reverse complement.
TCCAAACACTCTCAAACACCTTTTAAGGTGCTTCGAAGCAGTTTCTACGTACTTCCAAACACATTCAAACACCTTTTAAGGTGCTTCGAAGCAGTTTCTAGGTACTTCCAAACACATTCAAACACCTTTTAAGGTGCTTCGAAGCAGTTTCTACCTACTTCCAAACACATTCAAACACATTCTAAGGTGCTTCGAAGCAGTTTCTACGTACTTCCAAACACTCTCAAACACCTTTTAAGGTGCTTCGAAGCAGTTTCTACGTACTTCCAAACACATTCAAACACCTTTTAAGGTGCTTCGAAGCAGTTTCTACCTACTTCCAAACACATTCAAACACATTCTAAGGTGCTTCGAAGCAGTTTCTACGTACTTCCAAACACATTCAAACACCTTTTAAGGTGCTTCGAAGCAGTTTCTACGTACTTCCAAACACATTCAAACACTTTCTAAGGTGCTTCGAAGCAGTTTCTACGTTCTTCCAAACACATTCAAACACTTTCTAAGGTGCTTCGAAGCAGTTTCTACGTACTTTCAAACACATTCAAACACTTTCTAAGGTGCTTCGAAGCAGTTTCTACGTACTTCCAAACACATTCAAACACTTTCTAAGGTGCTTCGAAGCAGTTTCTACGTACTTCCAAACACATTCAAACACCTTTTAAGGTGCTTCGAAGCAGTTTCTACGTACTTCCAAACACATTCAAACACCTTCTTTGGTACTTCGAAGCAGTTTCTACGTACTTCCAAACACATTCAAACACCTTTTAAGGTGCTTCGAAGCAGTTTCTACGTACTTCCAAACACACTCAAACACATTCTAAGGTGCTTCGAAGCAGTTTCTACGTACTTCCAAACACATTCAAACACTTTCTAAGGTGCTTCGAAGCAGTTTCTACGTTCTTCCAAACACATTCAAACACTTTCTAAGGTGCTTCGAAGCAGTTTCTACGTACTTCCAAAATCACTCAAACACTTTCTAAGGTGCTTCGAAGCAGTTTCTACGTACTTCCAAACACATTCAAACACCTTCTAAGGTGCTTCGAAGCAGTTTCTACGTACTTCCAAACACATTCAAACACTTTCTAAGGTGCTTCGAAGCAGTTTCTACGTACTTCCAAACACATTCAAACACCTTCTAAGGTGCTTCGAAGCAGTTTCTACGTACTTCCAAACACATTCAAACACTTTCTAAGGTGCTTCGAAGCAGTTTCTACGTACTTCCAAACACATTCAAACACTTTCTAAGGTGCTTCGAAGCAGTTTCTACGTACTTCCAAAATCACTCAAACACTTTCTAAGGTGCTTCGAAGCAGTTTCTACGTACTTCCAAACACATTCAAACACCTTCTAAGGTGCTTCGAAGCAGTTTCTACGTACTTCCAAACACATTCAAACACTTTCTAAGGTGCTTCGAAGCAGTTTCTACGTACTTCCAAACACATTCAAACACCTTCTAAGGTGCTTCGAAGCAGTTTCTACGTACTTCCAAATACATTCAAACACATTCTAAGGTGCTTCGAAGCAGTTTCTACGTACTTCCAAACACATTCAAACACCTTCTAAGGTGCTTCGAAGCAGTTTCTACGTACTTCCAAACACATTCAAACACTTTCTAAGGTGCTTCGAAGCAGTTCCTACGTACTTCCAAATACATTCAAACACATTCTAAGGTGCTTCGAAGCAGTTTCTACGTACTTTCAAACACATTCAAACACTTTCTAAGGTGCTTCGAAGCAGTTTCTACGTACTTCCAAACACATTCAAACACTTTCTAAGGTGCTTCGAAGCAGTTTCTACGTACTTCCAAATACATTCAAACACATTCTAAGGTGCTTCGAAGCAGTTTCTACGTACTTCCAAACACATTCAAACACTTTCTAAGGTGCTTCGAAGCAGTTTCTACGTACTTCCAAACACATTCAAACACTTTCTAAGGTGCTTCGAAGCAGTTTCTACGTACTTCCAAACACATTCAAACACCTTTTAAGGTGCTTCGAAGCAGTTTCTACGTACTTCCAAACACATTCAAACACCTTCTTTGGTACTTCGAAGCAGTTTCTACGTACTTCCAAACACATTCAAACACCTTTTAAGGTGCTTCGAAGCAGTTTCTACGTACTTCCAAACACACTCAAACCCATTCTAAGGTGCTTCGAAGCAGTTTCTACGTACTTCCAAACACATTCAAACACTTTCTAAGGTGCTTCGAAGCAGTTTCTACGTTCTTCCAAACACATTCAAACACTTTCTAAGGTGCTTCGAAGCAGTTTCTACGTACTTCCAAACTCACTCAAACACTTTCTAAGGTGCTTCGAAGCAGTTTCTACGTACTTCCAAACACATTCAAACACCTTCTAAGGTGCTTCGAAGCAGTTTCTACGTACTTCCAAACACATTCAAACACTTTCTAAGGTGCTTCGAAGCAGTTTCTACGTACTTCCAAACACATTCAAACACCTTCTAAGGTGCTTCGAAGCAGTTTCTACGTACTTCCAAATACATTCAAACACATTCTAAGGTGCTTCGAAGCAGTTTCTACGTACTTCCAAACACATTCAAACACCTTCTAAGGTGCTTCGAAGCAGTTTCTACGTACTTCCAAACACATTCAAACACTTTCTAAGGTGCTTCGAAGCAGTTCCTACGTACTTCCAAATACATTCAAACACATTCTAAGGTGCTTCGAAGCAGTTTCTACGTACTTCCAAACACATTCAAACACCTTTTAAGGTGCTTCGAAGCAGTTTCTACGTACTTCCAAACACATTCAAACACTTTCTAAGGTGCTTCGAAGCAGTTTCTACGTTCTTCCAAACACATTCAAACACTTTCTAAGGTGCTTCGAAGCAGTTTCTACGTACTTTCAAACACATTCAAACACTTTCTAAGGTGCTTCGAAGCAGTTTCTACGTACTTCCAAACACATTCAAACACTTTCTAAGGTGCTTCGAAGCAGTTTCTACGTACTTCCAAACACATTCAAACACCTTTTAAGGTGCTTCGAAGCAGTTTCTACGTACTTCCAAACACATTCAAACACCTTCTTTGGTACTTCGAAGCAGTTTCTGCGTACTTCCAAACACGTTCAAACACCTTTTAAGGTGCTTCGAAGCAGTTTCTACGTACTTCCAAACACACTCAAACCCATTCTAAGGTGCTTCGAAGCAGTTTCTACGTACTTCCAAACACATTCAAACACTTTCTAAGGTGCTTCGAAGCAGTTTCTACGTTCTTCCAAACACATTCAAACACTTTCTAAGGTGCTTCGAAGCAGTTTCTACGTACTTCCAAAATCACTCAAACACTTTCTAAGGTGCTTCGAAGCAGTTTCTACGTACTTCCAAACACATTCAAACACCTTCTTTGGTACTTCGAAGCAGTTTCTACGTACTTCCAAACACATTCAAACACCTTTTAAGGTGCTTCGAAGCAGTTTCTACGTACTTCCAAACACACTCAAACCCATTCTAAGGTGCTTCGAAGCAGTTTCTACGTACTTCCAAACACATTCAAACACTTTCTAAGGTGCTTCGAAGCAGTTTCTACGTACTTCCAAACACATTCAAACACTTTCTAAGGTGCTTCGAAGCAGTTTCTACGTACTTCCAAACTCACTCAAACACTTTCTAAGGTGCTTCGAAGCAGTTTCTACGTACTTCCAAACACATTCAAACACCTTCTAAGGTGCTTCGAAGCAGTTTCTACGTACTTCCAAACACATTCAAACACTTTCTAAGGTGCTTCGAAGCAGTTTCTACGTACTTCCAAACACATTCAAACACCTTCTAAGGTGCTTCGAAGCAGTTTCTACGTACTTCCAAATACATTCAAACACATTCTAAGGTGCTTCGAAGCAGTTTCTACGTACTTCCAAACACATTCAAACACCTTCTAAGGTGCTTCGAAGCAGTTTCTACGTACTTCCAAACACATTCAAACACTTTCTAAGGTGCTTCGAAGCAGTTCCTACGTACTTCCAAATACATTCAAACACATTCTAAGGTGCTTCGAAGCAGTTTCTACGTACTTCCAAACACATTCAAACACTTTCTAAGGTGCTTCGAAGCAGTTTCTACGTACTTCCAAACACATTCAAACACTTTCTAAGGTGCTTCGAAGCAGTTTCTACGTACTTCCAAATACATTCAAACACATTCTAAGGTGCTTCGAAGCAGTTTCTACGTACTTCCAAACACATTCAAACACTTTCTAAGGTGCTTCGAAGCAGTTTCTACGTACTTCCAAACACATTCAAACACATTCTAAGGTGCTTCGAAGCAGTTTCTACGTACTTCCAAACACATTCAAACACTTTCTAAGGTGCTTCGAAGCAGTTTCTACGTACTTCCAAACACATTCAAACACATTCTAAGGTGCTTCGAAGCAGTTTCTACGTACTTCCAAATACATTCAAACACATTCTAAGGTGCTTCGAAGCAGTTTCTACGTACTTCCAAACACATTCAAACACCTTCTAAGGTGCTTCGAAGCAGTTTCTACGTACTTCCAAACACATTCAAACACTTTCTAAGGTGCTTCGAAGCAGTTTCTACGTACTTCCAAACACATTCAAACACCTTCTAAGGTGCTTCGAAGCAGTTTCTACGTACTTCCAAATACATTCAAACACATTCTAAGGTGCTTCGAAGCAGTTTCTACGTACTTCCAAACACATTCAAACACCTTCTAAGGTGCTTCGAAGCAGTTTCTACGTACTTCCAAACACATTCAAACACTTTCTAAGGTGCTTCGAAGCAGTTCCTACGTACTTCCAAATACATTCAAACACATTCTAAGGTGCTTCGAAGCAGTTTCTACGTACTTCCAAACACATTCAAACAACTTCTAAGGTGCTTCGAAGCAGTTTCTACGTACTTCCAAATACATTCAAACACATTCTAAGGTGCTTCGAAGCAGTTTCTACGTACTTCCAAACACATTCAAACACTTTCTAAGGTGCTTCGAAGCAGTTTCTACGTACTTCCAAACACATTCAAACACATTCTAAGGTGCTTCGAAGCAGTTTCTACGTACTTCCAAACACATTCAAACACTTTCTAAGGTGCTTCGAAGCAGTTTGTACGTACTTCCAAACACATTCAAACACATTCTAAGGTGCTTCGAAGCAGTTTGTACGTACTTCTAAACACATTCAAACACTTTCTAAGGTGCTTCGAAGCAATTTCTACGTACTTCCAAACACGTTCAAACACCTTCTAAGGTGCTTCGAAGCAGCTTCTACGTACTTCCAAACACATTCAAACAACTTCTAAGGTGCTTCGAAGCAGTTTCTACGTACTTCCAAATACATTCAAACACATTCTAAGGTGCTTCGAAGCAGTTTCTACGTACTTCCAAACACATTCAAACACTTTCTAAGGTGCTTCGAAGCAATTTCTACGTACTTCCAAACACGTTCAAACACCTTCTAAGGTGCTTCGAAGCAGCTTCTACGTACTTCCAAACACATTCAAACAACTTCTAAGGTGCTTCGAAGCAGTTTCTACGTACTTCCAAACACATTCAAACACTTTCTAAGGTGCTTCGAAGCAGTTTCTACGTACTTCCAAATACATTCAAACACATTCTAAGGTGCTTCGAAGCAGTTTCTACGTACTTCCAAACACATTCAAACACTTTCTAAGGTGCTTCGAAGCAGTTTCTACGTACTTCCAAACACATTCAAACACATTCTAAGGTGCTTCGAAGCAGTTTCTACGTACTTCCAAACACATTCAAACACTTTCTAAGGTGCTTCGAAGCAGTTTCTACGTACTTCCAAACACATTCAAACACATTCTAAGGTGCTTCGAAGCAGTTTCTACGTACTTCCAAACACATTCAAACACATTCTAAGGTGCTTCGAAGCAGTTTCTACGTACTTCCAAACACATTCAAACACCTTCTAAGGTGCTTCGAAGCAGTTTCTACGTACTTCCAAACACATTCAAACACATTCTAAGGTGCTTCGAAGCAGTTCCTACGTACTTCCAAATACATTCAAACACATTCTAAGGTGCTTCGAAGCAGTTTCTACGTACTTCCAAACACATTCAAACAACTTCTAAGGTGCTTCGAAGCAGTTTCTACGTACTTCCAAACACATTCAAACACTTTCTAAGGTGCTTCGAAGCAGTTTCTACGTACTTCCAAATACATTCAAACACTTTCTAAGGTGCTTCGAAGCAGTTTCTACGTACTTCCAAACACACTCAAACACATTCTAAGATGCTTTGAAGCAGTTTCTACGTACTTCCAAATACATTCAAACACTTTCTAAGGTGCTTCGAAGCAGTTTCTACGTACTTCCAAACACATTCAAACACCTTCTAAGGTGCTTCGAAGCAGTTTCTACGTACTTCCAAACACATTCAAACACCTTCTAAGGGGCTTCGAAGCAGTTTCTACGTACTTCCAAACACACTCAAACACTTCCTAAGGTGCTTCGAAGCAGTTTCTACGTCCTTCCAAACACATTCAAACACCTTCTAAGGTGCTTCGAAGCAGTTTCTACGTACTTCCAAACACATTCAAACACCTTCTAAGGTGCTTCGAAGCAGTTTCTACGTACTTCCAAATACATTCAAACACTTTCTAAGGTGCTTCGAAGCAGTTTCTACGTACTTCCAAACACATTCAAACACATTCTAAGATGCTTTGAAGCAGTTTCTACGTACTTCCAAATACATTCAAACACATTATAAGGTGCTTCGAAGCAGTTTCTACGTACTTCCAAACACATTCAAACACCTTCTAAGGTGCTTCGAAGCAGTTTCTACGTACTTCCAAATACATTCAAACACTTTCTAAGGTGCTTCGAAGCAGTTTCTACGTACTTCCAAACACACTCAAACACATTCTAAGATGCTTTGAAGCAGTTTCTACGTACTTCCAAATACATTCAAACACTTTCTAAGGTGCTTCGAAGCAGTTTCTACGTACTTCCAAACACATTCAAACACTTTCTAAGGTGCTTCGAAGCAGTTTCTACGTACTTCCAAATACATTCAAACACTTTCTAAGGTGCTTCAAAGCAGTTTCTACGTACTTCCAAACACATTCAAACACATTCTAAGATGCTTTGAAGCAGTTTCTACGTACTTCCAAATACATTCAAACACATTATAAGGTGCTTCGAAGCAGTTTTTACGTACTTCCAAACACATTCAAACACTTTCTAAGGTGCTTCGAAGCAGTTTCTACGTACTTCCAAATACATTCAAACACTTTCTAAGGTGCTTCGAAGCAGTTTCTACGTACTTCCAAACACACTCAAACACATTCTAAGATGCTTTGAAGCAGTTTCTACGTACTTCCAAATACATTCAAACACTTTCTAAGGTGCTTCGAAGCAGTTTCTACGTACTTCCAAACACATTCAAACACTTTCTAAGGTGCTTCGAAGCAGTTTCTACGTACTTCCAAATACATTCAAACACTTTCTAAGGTGCTTCGAAGCAGTTTCTACGTACTTCCAAACACATTCAAACACTTTCTAAGGTGCTTCGAAGCAGTTTCTACGTACTTCCAAACACATTCAAACACCTTCTAAGGTGCTTCGAAGCAGTTTCTACGTACTTCCAAACTCATTCAAACACATTCTTAGGTGCTTCGAAGCAGTTTCTACGTACTTCCAAACACATTCAAACACCTTCTAAGGTGCTTCGAAGCAGTTTCTACGTACTTCCAAATACATTCAAACACTTTCTAAGGTGCTTCGAAGCAGTTTCTACGTACTTCCAAACACATTCAAACACATTCTAAGATGCTTTGAAGCAGTTTCTACGTACTTCCAAATACATTCAAACACATTATAAGGTGCTTCGAAGCAGTTTCTACGTACTTCCAAACACATTCAAACAGTTTCTAAGTTGCTTCGAAGCAGTTTCTACGTACTTCCAAACACATTCAAGCACCTTCTAAGGTGCTTCGAAGCAGTTTCTACGTACTTCCAAACACAGTCAAACACCTTCTAAGGTGCTTCGAAGCAGTTTCTACGTACTTCCAAACACATTCAAACACCTTCTAAGGTGCTTCGAAGCAGTTTCTACGTACTTCCAAATACATTCAAACACTTTCTAAGGTGCTTCGAAGCAGTTTCTACGTACTTCCAAATACATTCAAACACTTTCTAAGGTGCTTCGAAGCAGTTTCTACGTACTTCCAAACACATTCAAACACATTCTAAGATGCTTTGAAGCAGTTTCTACGTACTTCCAAATACATTCAAACACATTATAAGGTGCTTCGAAGCAGTTTTTACGTACTTCCAAACACATTCAAACACTTTCTAAGGTGCTTCGAAGCAGTTTCTACGTACTTCCAAATACATTCAAACACTTTCTAAGGTGCTTCGAAGCAGTTTCTACGTACTTCCAAACACACTCAAACACATTCTAAGATGCTTTGAAGCAGTTTCTACGTACTTCCAAATACATTCAAACACTTTCTAAGGTGCTTCGAAGCAGTTTCTACGTACTTCCAAACACATTCAAACACTTTCTAAGGTGCTTCGAAGCAGTTTCTACGTACTTCCAAATACATTCAAACACTTTCTAAGGTGCTTCGAAGCAGTTTCTACGTACTTCCAAACTCATTCAAACACATTCTTAGGTGCTTCGAAGCAGTTTCTACGTACTTCCAAACACATTCAAACACCTTCTAAGGTGCTTCGAAGCAGTTTCTACGTACTTCCAAACACATTCAAACACTTTCTAAGGTGCTTCGAAGCAGTTTCTACGTACTTCCAAATACATTCAAACACTTTCTAAGGTGCTTCGAAGCAGTTTCTACGTACTTCCAAACACATTCAAACACATTCTAAGATGCTTTGAAGCAGTTTCTACGTACTTCCAAATACATTCAAACACATTATAAGGTGCTTCGAAGCAGTTTTTACGTACTTCCAAACACATTCAAACACTTTCTAAGGTGCTTCGAAGCAGTTTCTACGTACTTCCAAATACATTCAAACACTTTCTAAGGTGCTTCGAAGCAGTTTCTACGTACTTCCAAACACACTCAAACACATTCTAAGATGCTTTGAAGCAGTTTCTACGTACTTCCAAATACATTCAAACACTTTCTAAGGTGCTTCGAAGCAGTTTCTACGTACTTCCAAACACATTCAAACACTTTCTAAGGTGCTTCGAAGCAGTTTCTACGTACTTCCAAATACATTCAAACACTTTCTAAGGTGCTTCGAAGCAGTTTCTACGTACTTCCAAACACATTCAAACACTTTCTAAGGTGCTTCGAAGCAGTTTCTACGTACTTCCAAATACATTCAAACACTTTCTAAGGTGCTTCGAAGCAGTTTCTACGTACTTCCAAACTCATTCAAACACATTCTTAGGTGCTTCGAAGCAGTTTCTACGTACTTCCAAACACATTCAAACACTTTCTAAGGTGCTTCGAAGCAGTTTCTACGTACTTCCAAATACATTCAAACACTTTCTAAGGTGCTTCGAAGCAGTTTCTACGTACTTCCAAACACATTCAAACACATTCTAAGATGCTTTGAAGCAGTTTCTACGTACTTCCAAATACATTCAAACACATTATAAGGTGCTTCGAAGCAGTTTCTACGTACTTCCAAACACATTCAAACAGTTTCTAAGTTGCTTCGAAGCAGTTTCTACGTACTTCCAAACACATTCAAGCACCTTCTAAGGTGCTTCGAAGCAGTTTCTACGTACTTCCAAACACAGTCAAACACCTTCTAAGGTGCTTCGAAGCAGTTTCTACGTACTTCCAAACACATTCAAACACCTTCTAAGGTGCTTCGAAGCAGTTTCTACGTACTTCCAAACACATTCAAGCACCTTCTAAGGTGCTTCGAAGCAGTTTCTACGTACTTCCAAACACATTCAAACACATTCTAAGGTTCTTCAAAGCAGTTTCTACGTACTTCCAAACACAGTCAAACACTTTCTAAGGTGCTTCGAAGCAGTTTCTACGTACTTCCAAACACATTCAAACACCTGCTAAGGTGCTTCGAAGCAGTTTCTACGTACTTCCAAACACATTCAAGCACCTTCTAAGGTGCTTCGAAGCAGTTTCTACGTACTTCCAAACACATTCAAACACCTTCTAAGGTGCTTCGAAGCAGTTTCTACGTACTTCCAAACACATTCAAACACCTTTTAAGGTGCTTCGAAGCAGTTTCTACGTACTTCCAAACACATTCAAACACATTCTAAGGTGCTTCGAAGCAGTTTCTACGTACTTCCAAACACATTCAAACACATTCTAAGGTGCTTCGAAGCAGTTTTTACGTACTTCCAAACACATTCAAGCACCTTCTAAGGTGCTTCGAAGCAGTTTCTACGTACTTCCAAACACATTCAAACACATTCTAAGGTTCTTCAAAGCAGTTTCTACGTACTTCCAAACACATTCAAGCACCTTCTAAGGTGCTTCGAAGCAGTTTCTACGTACTTCCAAACACATTCAAACACATTATAAGGTGCTTCGAAGCAGTTTCTACGTACTTCCAAACACATTCAAACACCTTCTAAGGTGCTTCGAAGCAGCTTCTACGTACTTCCAAACACACTCAAACACCTTTTAAGGTGCTTCGCAGCTGTTTCTACGTACTTCCAAACACATTCAAACACTTTTTAAGGTGCTTCGAAGCAGTTTCTACGTACTTCCAAACACACATTAAAACACCTTCAAAGGTGCTTCGAAGCAGTTTCTACGTACTTCCAAACACACTCAAAAACCTTTCAAGGTGCTTCGAAGCAGTTTCTACGTACTTCCAAACACACTCAAACACCTTTTAAGGTGCTTCGAAGCAGTTTCTACGTACTTCCAAACACACTCAAACACCTTTCAAGGTGCTTCGAAGCAGTTTCTACGTACTTCCAAACACACATTAAAACACCTTCAAAGGTGCTTCGAAGCAGTTTCTACGTACTTCCAAACACACTCAAACACCTTTCAAGGTGCTTCGAAGCAGTTTCTACGTACTTCCATACACACTGAAACACCTTTTAAGGTGCCTCGAAGCAGTTTCTACGTACTTCTAAACACACTCAAACACCTTCAAAGGTGCTTCGAAGCAGTTTCTACGTACTTCCAAACACACTCAAACACCTTCTAAGGTGCTTCGAAGCAGTTTCTACGTACTTCCAAACACATTCAAACACCTTCTAAGGTGCTTCGAAACAGTTTCTACGTACTTCCAAACACACTCAAACACCTTTAAAGGTGCTTCGAAGCAGCTTCTACGTACTTCCAAACACACTCAAAAACCTTTCAAGGTGCTTCGAAGCAGTTTCTACGTACTTCCAAACACACTCAAACACCTTCTAAGGTGCTTCGAAGCAGCTTCTACGTACTTCCAAACACACTCAAACACATTCTAAGGTGCTTCGAAGCAGTTTCTACGTACTTCCAAACACACTCAAAAACCTTTCAAGGTGCTTCGAAGCAGTTTCTACGTACTTCCAAACACACTCAAACACCTTTCAAGGTGCTTCGAAGCAGTTTCTACGTACTTCCAAACACACATTAAAACACCTTCAAAGGTGCTTCGAAGCAGTTTCTACGTACTTCCAAACACACTCAAACACCTTTCAAGGTGCTTCGAAGCAGTTTCTACGTACTTCCATACACACTGAAACACCTTTTAAGGTGCCTCGAAGCAGTTTCTACGTACTTCCAAACACACTCAAACACCTTTGAAGGTGCTTCGAAGCAGTTTCTACGTACTTCCAAACACATTCAAACACCTTCTAAGGTGCTTCGAAGCAGTTTCTACGTACTTCCAAACACACTCAAAAACCTTTCAAGGTGCTTCGAAGCAGTTTCTACGTACTTTCAAACACACTCAAACACGTTTCAAGGTGCTTCGAAACAGTTTCTACGTACTTCCAAACACACTCAAAAACCTTTCAAGGTGCTTCGAAGCAGTTTCTACGTACTTCCAAACACATTCAAACACCTTCTAAGGTGCTTCGAAGCAGTTTCTACGTACTTCCAAACACATTCAAACACCTTCTAAGGTGCTTCGAAGCAGTTTCTACGTACTTCCAAACACACTCAAACACCTTTAAAGGTGCTTCGAAGCAGTTTCTACGTACTTCCAAACACATTCAAACACCTTCTAAGGTGCTTCGAAGCAGTTTCTACGTACTTCCAAACACACTCAAAAACCTTTCAAGGTGCTTCGAAGCAGTTTCTACGTACTTTCAAACACACTCAAACACGTTTCAAGGTGCTTCGAAACAGTTTCTACGTACTTCCAAACACACTCAAACACCTTTAAAGGTGCTTCGAAGCAGCTTCTACGTACTTCCAAACACACTCAAAAACCTTTCAAGGTGCTTCGAAGCAGTTTCTACGTACTTCCAAACACACTCAAACACCTTCTAAGGTGCTTCGAAGCAGCTTCTACGTACTTCCAAACACACTCAAACACATTCTAAGGTGCTTCGAAGCAGTTTCTACGTACTTCCAAACACACTCAAAAACCTTTCAAGGTGCTTCGAAGCAGTTTCTACGTACTTCCAAACACACATTAAAACACCTTCAAAGGTGCTTCGAAGCAGTTTCTACGTACTTCCAAACACACTCAAACACCTTTCAAGGTGCTTCGAAGCAGTTTCTACGTACTTCCAAACACACTCAAACACCTTTCAAGGTGCTTCGAAGCAGTTTCTACGTACTTCCAAACACACTCAAACACCTTTCAAGGTGCTTCGAAGCAGTTTCTACGTACTTCCAAACACACATTAAAACACCTTCAAAGGTGCTTCGAAGCAGTTTCTACGTACTTCCAAACACACTCAAACACCTTTCAAGGTGCTTCGAAGCAGTTTCTACGTACTTCCATACACACTGAAACACCTTTTAAGGTGCCTCGAAGCAGTTTCTACGTACTTCCAAACACACTCAAACACCTTCAAAGGTGCTTCGAAGCAGTTTCTACGTACTTCCAAACACACTCAAACACCTTCTAAGGTGCTTCGAAGCAGTTTCTACGTACTTCCAAACACATTCAAACACCTTCTAAGGTGCTTCGAAGCAGCTTCTACGTACTTCCAAACACACTCAAACACCTTTCAAGGTGCTTCGAAGCAGTTTCTACGTACTTCCAAACACACTCAAACACCTTCAAAGGTGCTTCGAAGCAGTTTCTACGTACTTCCAAACACACTCAAACACCTTTCAAGGTGCTTCGAAGCAGTTTCTACGTACTTCCAAACACATTCAAACACCTTCTAAGGTGCTTCGAAGCAGCTTCTACGTACTTCCAAACACACTCAAAAACCTTTCAAGGTGCTTCGAAGCAGTTTCTACGTACTTCCAAACACACTCAAACACGTTTCAAGGTGCCTCGAAGCAGTTTCTACGTACTTCCAAACACACTCAAACACCTTCTAAGGTGCTTCGAAGCAGTTTCTACGTACTTCTAAACACACTCAAACACCTTCTAAGGTGCTTCGAAGCAGTTTCTACGTACTTCCAAACACACTCAAACACCTTCTAAGGTGCTTCGAAGCAGTTTCTACGTACTTCCAAACACACTCAAACACCTTTCAAGGTGCTTCGAAGCAGTTTCTACGTACTTCCAAACACATTCAAACACCTTTAAAGGTGCTTCGAAGCAGTTTCTACGTACTTCCAAAAACACTCAAACACCTTCTAAGGTGCTTCGAAGCAGTTTCTACGTACTTCCAAACACATTCAAACACCTTCTAAGGTGCTTCGAAGCAGCTTCTACGTACTTCCAAACACACTCAAAAACCTTTCAAGGTGCTTCGAAGCAGTTTCTACGTACTTCCAAACACACTCAAACACCTTTAAAGGTGCTTCGAAGCAGTTTCTACGTACTTCCAAACACATTCAAACACCTTCTAAGGTGCTTCGAAGCAGCTTCTACGTACTTCCAAACACACTCAAAAACCTTTCAAGGTGCTTCGAAGCAGCTTCTACGTACTTCCAAACACACTCAAAAACCTTTCAAGGTGCTTCGAAGCAGTTTCTACGTACTTCCAAACACACTCAAACACGTTTCAAGGTGCCTCGAAGCAGTTTCTACGTCCTTCCAAACACATTCAAACACCTTCTAAGGTGCTTCGAAGCACTTTTTACGTAATTTCAACAACATCCAAACATCTTGAAAGGTGCTCCGTAGCACTTTTTACGTAATTTCAACTACATCCAAACATCTTCAAAGGTGCTCCGTAGCACTTTTTACGTAATTTCAACCATATCCAAACATCTTTGAAGGTGCTCCGTAGCACTTTTTACGTAATTTCAACCACATCCAAACATCTTGAAAGGTGCTCCGTAGCACTTTTTACGTAATTTCAACCATATCCAAACATCTTTGAAGGTGCTCCGTAGCACTTTTTACGTAATTTCAACTACATCCAAACATCTTTGAAGGTGCTCCGTAGCACTTTTTACGTAATTTCAACCATATCCAAACATCTTTGAAGGTGCTCCGTAGCACTTTTTACGTTATTTCAACCACATCCAAACATCTTGAAATGTGCTCCGTAGCACTTTTTACGTAATTTCAACCATATCCAAACATCTTTGAAGGTGCTCCGTAGCACTTTTTACGTAATTTCAACCACATCCAAACATCTTTGAAGGTGCTCCGTAGCACTTTTTACGTAATTTCAACCATATCCAAACATCTTTGAAGGTGCTCCGTAGCACTTTTTACGTAATTTCAACCACATCCAAACATCTTGAAAGGTGCTCCGTAGCACTTTTTACGTAATTTCAACCATATCCAAACATCTTTGAAGGTGCTCCGTAGCACTTTTTACGTAATTTCAACCACATCCAAACATCTTGAAAGGTGCTCCGTAGCACTTTTTACGTAATTTCAACTACATCCAAACATCTTCAAAGGTGCTCCGTAGCACTTTTTACGTAATTTCAACCACATCCAAACATCTTTGAAGGTGCTCCGTAGCACTTTTTACGTAATTTCAACAACATCCAAACATCTTTGAAGGTGCTCCGTAGCACTTTTTACGTAATTTCAACCACATCCAAACATCTTTGAAGGTGCTCCGTAGCACTTTTTACGTAATTTCAACAACATCCAAACATCTTCAAAGGTGCTCCGTAGCACTTTTTACATAATTTCAACCACATCCAAACATCTTTGAAGGTGCTCCGTAGCACTTTTTACGTAATTTCAACCATATCCAAACATCTTTGAAGGTGCTCCGTAGCACTTTTTACGTAATTTCAACCATATCCAAACATCTTTGAAGGTGCTCCGTAGCACTTTTTACGTTATTTCAACCACATCCAAACATCTTGAAATGTGCTCCGTAGCACTTTTTACGTAATTTCAACCACATCCAAACATCTTTGAAGGTGCTCCGTAGCACTTTTTACGTAATTTCAACCACATCCAAACATCTTGAAAGGTGCTCCGTAGCACTTTTTACGTAATTTCAACCACATCCAAACATCTTCAAAGGTGCTCCGTAGCACTTTTTACGTAATTTCAACCATATCCAAACATCTTTGAAGGTGCTCCGTAGCACTTTTTACGTAATTTCAACCATATCCAAACATCTTTGAAGGTGCTCCGTAGCACTTTTTACGTAATTTCAACCACATCCAAACATCTTTGAAGGTGCTCCGTAGCACTTTTTACGTTATTTCAACCACATCCAAACATCTTGAAATGTGCTCCGTAGCACTTTTTACATAATTTCAACCACATCCAAACATCTTTGAAGGTGCTCCGTATCACTTTTTACGTAATTTCAACCATATCCAAACATCTTTGAAGGTGCTCCGTAGCACTTTTTACGTAATTTCAACCACATCCAAACATCTTGAAATGTGCTCCGTAGCACTTTTTACGTAATTTCAACCACATCCAAACATCTTTGAAGGTGCTCCGTAGCACTTTTTACGTAATTTCAACCACATCCAAACATCTTGAAAGGTGCTCCGTAGCACTTTTTACGTAATTTCAACTACATCCAAACATCTTCAAAGGTGCTCCGTAGCACTTTTTACGTAATTTCAACCACATCCAAACATCTTTGAAGGTGCTCCGTAGCACTTTTTACGTTATTTCAACCACATCCAAACATCTTGAAATGTGCGCAGTAGCACTTTTTACGTAATTTCAACCACATCCAAACATCTTTGAAGGTGCTCCGTAGCACTTTTTACGTAATTTCAACAACATCCAAACATCTTCAAAGGTGCTCCGTAGCACTTTTTACATAATTTCAACCACATCCAAACATCTTTGAAGGTGCTCCGTAGCACTTTTTACGTAATTTCAACCATATCCAAACATCTTTGAAGGTGCTCCGTAGCACTTTTTACGTAATTTCAACCATATCCAAACATCTTTGAAGGTGCTCCGTAGCACTTTTTACGTAATTTCAACCACATCCAAACATCTTGAAATGTGCTCCGTAGCACTTTTTACGTAATTTCAACCACATCCAAACATCTTTGAAGGTGCTCCGTAGCACTTTTTACGTAATTTCAACCACATCCAAACATCTTGAAAGGTGCTCCGTAGCACTTTTTACGTAATTTCAACCACATCCAAACATCTTCAAAGGTGCTCCGTAGCACTTTTTACGTAATTTCAACCATATCCAAACATCTTTGAAGGTGCTCCGTAGCACTTTTTACGTAATTTCAACCATATCCAAACATCTTTGAAGGTGCTCCGTAGCACTTTTTACGTAATTTCAACCACATCCAAACATCTTTGAAGGTGCTCCGTAGCACTTTTTACGTAATTTCAACCATATCCAAACATCTTTGAAGGTGCTCCGTAGCACTTTTTACGTAATTTCAACCATATCCAAACATCTTTGAAGGTGCTCCGTAGCACTTTTTACGTTATTTCAACCACATCCAAACATCTTGAAAAGTGCTCCGTAGCACTTTTTACGTAATTTCAACCACATCCAAACATCTTTGAAGGTGCTCCGTAGCACTTTTTACGTAATTTCAACCACATCCAAACATCTTGAAATGTGCTCCGTAGCACTTTTTACGTAATTTCAACCACATCCAAACATCTTCAAAGGTGCTCCGTAGCACTTTTTACATAATTTCAACCACATCCAAACATCTTTGAAGGTGCTCCGTATCACTTTTTACGTAATTTCAACCATATCCAAACATCTTTGAAGGTGCTCCGTAGCACTTTTTACGTAATTTCAACCACATCCAAACATCTTGAAATGTGCTCCGTAGCACTTTTTACGTAATTTCAACCACATCCAAACATCTTTGAAGGTGCTCCGTAGCACTTTTTACGTAATTTCAACCACATCCAAACATCTTGAAAGGTGCTCCGTAGCACTTTTTACGTAATTTCAACTACATCCAAACATCTTCAAAGGTGCTCCGTAGCACTTTTTACGTAATTTCAACCACATCCAAACATCTTTGAAGGTGCTCCGTAGCACTTTTTACGTTATTTCAACCACATCCAAACATCTTGAAATGTGCTCCGTAGCACTTTTTGCGTAATTTCAACCATATCCAAACATCTTGAAATGTGCTCCGTAGCACTTTTTACGTAATTTCAACCACATCCAAACATCTTTGAAGGTGCTCCGTAGCACTTTTTACGTAATTTCAACCACATCCAAACATCTTCAAAGGTGCTCCGTAGCACTTTTTACGTTATTTCAACCACATCCAAACATCTTGAAATGTGCTCCGTAGCACTTTTTACGTAATTTCAACCACATCCAAACATCTTTGAAGGTGCTCCGTAGCACTTTTTACGTAATTTCAACAACATCCAAACATCTTGAAAGGTGCTCCGTAGCACTTTTTACGTAATTTCAACTACATCCAAACATCTTTGAAGGTGCTCCGTAGCACTTTTTACGTAATTTCAACAACATCCAAACATCTTTGAAGGTGCTCCGTAGCACTTTTTGCGTAATTTCAACCACATCCAAACATCTTTGAAGGTGCTCCGTAGCACTTTTTACGTAATTTCAACAACATCCAAACATCTTGAAATGTGCTCCGTAGCACTTTTTACGTAATTTCAACCACATCCAAACATCTTTGAAGGTGCTCCGTAGCACTTTTTACGTAATTTCAACCACATCCAAACATCTTCAAAGGTGCTCCGTAGCACTTTTTACGTTATTTCAACCACATCCAAACATCTTGAAATGTGCTCCGTAGCACTTTTTACGTAATTTCAACAACATCCAAACATCTTGAAATGTGCTCCGTAGCACTTTTTACGTAATTTCAACCACATCCAAACATCTTGAAAGGTGCTCCGTAGCACTTTTTACGTAATTTCAACTACATCCAAACATCTTTGAAGGTGCTCCGTAGCACTTTTTACGTAATTTCAACAACATCCAAACATCTTCAAAGGTGCTCCGTAGCACTTTTTACGTAATTTCAACAACATCCAAACATCTTTGAAGGTGCTCCGTAGCACTTTTTGCGTAATTTCAACCACATCCAAACATCTTGAAATGTGCTCCGTAGCACTTTTTGCGTAATTTCAACCATATCCAAACATCTTGAAATGTGCTCCGTAGCACTTTTTACGTAATTTCAACCACATCCAAACATCTTTGAAGGTGCTCCGTAGCACTTTTTACGTAATTTCAACCACATCCAAACATCTTCAAAGGTGCTCCGTAGCACTTTTTACGTAATTTCAACCATATCCAAACATCTTTGAAGGTGCTCCGTAGCACTTTTTACGTAATTTCAACCACATCCAAACATCTTGAAATGTGCTCCGTAGCACTTTTTACGTAATTTCAACCACATCCAAACATCTTCAAAGGTGCTCCGTAGCACTTTTTACATAATTTCAACCACATCCAAACATCTTTGAAGGTGCTCCGTATCACTTTTTACGTAATTTCAACCATATCCAAACATCTTTGAAGGTGCTCCGTAGCACTTTTTACGTAATTTCAACCACATCCAAACATCTTGAAATGTGCTCCGTAGCACTTTTTACGTAATTTCAACCACATCCAAACATCTTTGAAGGTGCTCCGTAGCACTTTTTACGTAATTTCAACCACATCCAAACATCTTGAAAGGTGCTCCGTAGCACTTTTTACGTAATTTCAACTACATCCAAACATCTTCAAAGGTGCTCCGTAGCACTTTTTACGTAATTTCAACCACATCCAAACATCTTTGAAGGTGCTCCGTAGCACTTTTTACGTAATTTCAACCACATCCAAACATCTTTGAAGGTGCTCCGTAGCACTTTTTACGTAATTTCAACAACATCCAAACATCTTGAAAGGTGCTCCGTAGCACTTTTTACGTAATTTCAACCACATCCAAACATCTTCAAAGGTGCTCCGTAGCACTTTTTACGTTATTTCAACCACATCCAAACATCTTGAAATGTGCTCCGTAGCACTTTTTACGTAATTTCAACCACATCCAAACATCTTTGAAGGTGCTCCGTAGCACTTTTTACGTAATTTCAACAACATCCAAACATCTTGAAATGTGCTCCGTAGCACTTTTTACGTAATTTCAACCACATCCAAACATCTTTGAAGGTGCTCCGTAGCACTTTTTACGTAATTTCAACCACATCCAAACATCTTCAAAGGTGCTCCGTAGCACTTTTTACGTAATTTCAACCACATCCAAACATCTTGAAATGTGCTCCGTAGCACTTTTTACGTAATTTCAACAACATCCAAACATCTTGAAATGTGCTCCGTAGCACTTTTTACGTAATTTCAACCACATCCAAACATCTTGAAAGGTGCTCCGTAGCACTTTTTACGTAATTTCAACTACATCCAAACATCTTTGAAGGTGCTCCGTAGCACTTTTTACGTAATTTCAACAACATCCAAACATCTTGAAAGGTGCTCCGTAGCACTTTTTACGTAATTTCAACCACATCCAAACATCTTTGAAGGTGCTCCGTAGCACTTTTTGCGTAATTTCAACCACATCCAAACATCTTGAAATGTGCTCCGTAGCACTTTTTGCGTAATTTCAACCATATCCAAACATCTTGAAATGTGCTCCGTAGCACTTTTTACGTAATTTCAACCACATCCAAACATCTTTGAAGGTGCTCCGTAGCACTTTTTACGTAATTTCAACCACATCCAAACATCTTCAAAGGTGCTCCGTAGCACTTTTTACGTAATTTCAACCATATCCAAACATCTTTGAAGGTGCTCCGTAGCACTTTTTACGTAATTTCAACCACATCCAAACATCTTCAAAGGTGCTCCGTAGCACTTTTTACGTAATTTCAACCATATCCAAACATCTTTGAAGGTGCTCCGTAGCACTTTTTACATAATTTCAACCACATCCAAACATCTTTGAAGGTGCTCCGTAGCACTTTTTACGTAATTTCAACCATATCCAAACATCTTTGAAGGTGCTCCGTAGCACTTTTTACATAATTTCAACAACATCCAAACATCTTCAAAGGTGCTCCGTAGCACTTTTTACATAATTTCAACCACATCCAAACATCTTTGAAGGTGCTCCGTAGCACTTTTTACGTAATTTCAACCATATCCAAACATCTTTGAAGGTGCTCCGTAGCACTTTTTACGTAATTTCAACCACATCCAAACATCTTCAAAGGTGCTCCGTAGCACTTTTTACATAATTTCAACCACATCCAAACATCTTTGAAGGTGCTCCGTAGCACTTTTTACGTAATTTCAACAACATCCAAACATCTTCAAAGGTGCTCCGTAGCACTTTTTACATAATTTCAACCACATCCAAACATCTTTGAAGGTGCTCCGTAGCACTTTTTACGTAATTTCAACCATATCCAAACATCTTTGAAGGTGCTCCGTAGCACTTTTTACGTAATTTCAACAACATCCAAACATCTTCAAAGGTGCTCCGTAGCACTTTTTACGTAATTTCAACCATATCCAAACATCTTTGAAGGTGCTCCGTAGCACTTTTTACATAATTTCAACCACATCCAAACATCTTTGAAGGTGCTCCGTAGCACTTTTTACGTAATTTCAACCATATCCAAACATCTTTGAAGGTGCTCCGTAGCACTTTTTACGTAATTTCAACAACATCCAAACATCTTCAAAGGTGCTCCGTAGCACTTTTTACATAATTTCAACCACATCCAAACATCTTTGAAGGTGCTCCGTAGCACTTTTTACGTAATTTCAACCACATCCAAACATCTTTAAAAGTGCTCCGTAGCACTTTTTACATAATTTCAACCACATCCAAACATCTTTGAAGGTGCTCCGTAGCACTTTTTACATAATTTCAACCACATCCAAACATCTTCAAAGGTGCTCCGTAGCACTTTTTACGTAATTTCAACCATATCCAAACATCTTTGAAGGTGCTCCGTAGCACTTTTTACGTAATTTCAACCACATCCAAACATCTTCAAAGGTGCTCCGTAGCACTTTTTACGTAATTTCAACCATATCCAAACATCTTTGAAGGTGCTCCGTAGCACTTTTTACGTAATTTCAACCATATCCAAACATCTTTGAAGGTGCTCCGTAGCACTTTTTACGTTATTTCAACCACATCCAAACATCTTGAAATGTGCTCCGTAGCACTTTTTACGTAATTTCAACAACATCCAAACATCTTGAAAGGTGCTCCGTAGCACTTTTTACGTAATTTCAACCACATCCAAACATCTTTGAAGGTGCTCCGTAGCACTTTTTGCGTAATTTCAACCACATCCAAACATCTTGAAATGTGCTCCGTAGCACTTTTTGCGTAATTTCAACCATATCCAAACATCTTGAAATGTGCTCCGTAGCACTTTTTACGTAATTTCAACCACATCCAAACATCTTTGAAGGTGCTCCGTAGCACTTTTTACGTAATTTCAACCACATCCAAACATCTTCAAAGGTGCTCCGTAGCACTTTTTACGTAATTTCAACCATATCCAAACATCTTTGAAGGTGCTCCGTAGCACTTTTTACGTAATTTCAACCACATCCAAACATCTTCAAAGGTGCTCCGTAGCACTTTTTACGTAATTTCAACCATATCCAAACATCTTTGAAGGTGCTCCGTAGCACTTTTTACATAATTTCAACCACATCCAAACATCTTTGAAGGTGCTCCGTAGCACTTTTTACGTAATTTCAACCATATCCAAACATCTTTGAAGGTGCTCCGTAGCACTTTTTACATAATTTCAACAACATCCAAACATCTTCAAAGGTGCTCCGTAGCACTTTTTACGTAATTTCAACAACATCCAAACATCTTCAAAGGTGCTCCGTAGCACTTTTTACGTAATTTCAACCATATCCAAACATCTTTGAAGGTGCTCCGTAGCACTTTTTACGTAATTTCAACCACATCCAAACATCTTCAAAGGTGCTCCGTAGCACTTTTTACATAATTTCAACCACATCCAAACATCTTTGAAGGTGCTCCGTAGCACTTTTTACGTAATTTCAACAACATCCAAACATCTTCAAAGGTGCTCCGTAGCACTTTTTACATAATTTCAACCACATCCAAACATCTTTGAAGGTGCTCCGTAGCACTTTTTACGAAATTTCAACCATATCCAAACATCTTTGAAGGTGCTCCGTAGCACTTTTTACGTAATTTCAACAACAATCCAAACATCTTCAAAGGTGCTCCGTAGCACTTTTTACGTAATTTCAACCATATCCAAACATCTTGAAGGTGCTCCGTAGCACTTTTTACATAATTCAACCACATCCAAACATCTTTGAAGGTGCTCCGTAGCACTTTTTACGTAATTTCAACCATATCCAAACATCTTTGAAGGTGCTCCGTAGCACTTTTTTACGTAATTTCAACAACATCCAAACATCTTCAAAGGTGCTCCGTAGCACTTTTTACATAATTTCAACCACATCCAAACATCTTTGAAGGTGCTCCGTAGCACTTTTTACGTAATTTCAACCACATCCAAAACATCTTTAAAAGTGCTCCGTAGCACTTTTTACATAATTTCACCACATCCAAAACATCTTTGAAGGTGCTCCGTAGCACTTTTTACGTAATTTCAACCACATCCAAACATCTTCAAAGGTGCTCCGTAGCACTTTTTACGTAATTTCAACCATATCCAAACATCTTTGAAGGTGCTCCGTAGCACTTTTACGTATTTCAACCATATCCAAACATCTTTGAAGGTGCTCCGTAGCACTTTTTACGTAATTTCAACCACATCCAAACATCTTTGAAGGTGCTCCGTAGCACTTTTTACGTAATTTCAACCACATCCAAAAATCTTTGAAGGTGCTCCGTAGCACTTTTTACGTAATTGCAACCACATCCAAACATCTTCAAAGGTGCTCCGTAGCACTTTTTACATAATTTCAACCACATCCAAACATCTTTGAAGGTGCTCCGTAGCACTTTTTACGTAATTTCAACAACATCCAAACATCTTCAAAGGTGCTCCGTAGCACTTTTTACGTAATTTCAACCATATCCAACATCTTTGAAGGTGCTCCGTAGCACTTTTTACATAATTTCAACCACATCCAAACATCTTTGAAGGTGCTCCGTAGCACTTTTTACGTAATTTCAACCACATCCAAACATCTTCAAAGGTGCTCCGTAGCACTTTTTACGTAATTTCAACCATATCCAAACATCTTTGAAGGTGCTCCGTAGCACTTTTACGTAATTTCAACCATATCCAAACATCTTTAAAAGTGCTCCGTAGCACTTTTTACGTAATTTCAACCACATCCAAACATCTTTGAAGGTGCTCCGTAGCACTTTTTACGTAATTGCAACCACATCCAAACATCTTCAAAGGTGCTCCGTAGCACTTTTTACATAATTTCAACCACATCCAAACATCTTTGAAGGTGCTCCGTAGCACTTTTTACGTAATTTCAACCATATCCAAACATCTTTGAAGGTGCTCCGTAGCACTTTTTACGTAATTTCAACCACATCCAAACATCTTTGAAGGTGCTCCGTAGCACTTTTTACGTAATTTCAACCATATCCAAACATCTTTGAAGGTGCTCCGTAGCACTTTTTACGTAATTGCAACCACATCCAAACATCTTCAAAGGTGCTCCGTAGCACTTTTTACATAATTTCAACCACATCCAAACATCTTTGAAGGTGCTCCGTAGCACTTTTTACGTAATTTCAACAACATCCAAACATCTTCAAAGGTGCTCCGTAGCACTTTTTACGTAATTTCAACCATATCCAAACATCTTTGAAGGTGCTCCGTAGCACTTTTTACATAATTTCAACCACATCCAAACATCTTTGAAGGTGCTCCGTAGCACTTTTTACGTAATTTCAACCACATCCAAACATCTTCAAAGGTGCTCCGTAGCACTTTTTACGTAATTTCAACCATATCCAAACATCTTTGAAGGTGCTCCGTAGCACTTTTTTACGTTATTTCAACCATATCCAAACATCTTTGAAGGTGCTCCGTAGCACTTTTTACGTAATTTCAACCATATCCAAACATCTTTGAAGGTGCTCCGTAGCACTTTTTACGTAATTTCAACCATATCCAAACATCTTTGAAGGTGCTCCGTAGCACTTTTTACATAATTTCAACCACATCCAAACATCTTTGAAGGTGCTCCGTAGCACTTTTTACGTAATTTCAACCACATCCAAACATCTTCAAAGGTGCTCCGTAGCACTTTTTACGTAATTTCAACCATATCCAAACATCTTTGAAGGTGCTCCGTAGCACTTTTTACGTAATTTCAACAACATCCAAACATCTTCAAAGGTGCTCCGTAGCACTTTTTACATAATTTCAACCACATCCAAACATCTTTGAAGGTGCTCCGTAGCACTTTTTACGTAATTTCAACCACATCCAAACATCTTTAAAAGTGCTCCGTAGCACTTTTTACATAATTTCAACCACATCCAAACATCTTTGAAGGTGCTCCGTAGCACTTTTTACGTAATTGCAACCACATCCAAACATCTTCAAAGGTGCTCCGTAGCACTTTTTACATAATTTCAACCACATCCAAACATCTTCAAAGGTGCTCCGTAGCACTTTTTACATAATTTCAACCACATCCAAACATCTTTGAAGGTGCTCCGTAGCACTTTTTACGTAATTTCAACCACATCCAAACATCTTTGAAGGTGCTCCGTAGCACTTTTTGCGTAATTTCAACCACATCCAAACATCTTGAAATGTGCTCCGTAGCACTTTTTGCGTAATTTCAACCATATCCAAACATCTTCAAAGGTGCTCCGTAGCACTTTTTACGTAATTTCAACCATATCCAAACATCTTTGAAGGTGCTCCGTAGCACTTTTTACGTAATTTCAACCACATCCAAACATCTTTGAAGGTGCTCCGTAGCACTTTTTACGTAATTTCAACCACATCCAAACATCTTCAAAGGTGCTCCGTAGCACTTTTTACGTAATTTCAACCATATCCAAACATCTTTGAAGGTGCTCCGTAGCACTTTTACGTAATTTCAACCATATCCAAACATCTTTAAAAGTGCTCCGTAGCACTTTTTACGTAATTTCAACCACATCCAAACATCTTTGAAGGTGCTCCGTAGCACTTTTTACGTAATTGCAACCACATCCAAACATCTTCAAAGGTGCTCCGTAGCACTTTTTACATAATTTCAACCACATCCAAACATCTTTGAAGGTGCTCCGTAGCACTTTTTACATAATTTCAACCACATCCAAACATCTTTGAAGGTGCTCCGTAGCACTTTTACGTAATTTCAACCATATCCAAACATCTTTGAAGGTGCTCCGTAGCACTTTTTACGTAATTGCAACCACATCCAAACATCTTCAAAGGTGCTCCGTAGCACTTTTTACATAATTTCAACCACATCCAAACATCTTTGAAGGTGCTCCGTAGCACTTTTTTACGTAATTTCAACAACATCCAAACATCTTCAAAGGTGCTCCGTAGCACTTTTTTACGTAATTTCAACCATATCCAAACATCTTTGAAGGTGCTCCGTAGCACTTTTTACATAATTTCAACCACATCCAAACATCTTTGAAGGTGCTCCGTAGCACTTTTTACGTAATTTCAACCACATCCAAACATCTTCAAAGGTGCTCCGTAGCACTTTTTACGTAATTTCAACCATATCCAAACATCTTTGAAGGTGCTCCGTAGCACTTTTTACGTTATTTCAACCATATCCAAACATCTTTGAAGGTGCTCCGTAGCACTTTTTACGTAATTTCAACCATATCCAAACATCTTTGAAGGTGCTCCGTAGCACTTTTTACGTAATTTCAACCATATCCAAACATCTTTGAAGGTGCTCCGTAGCACTTTTTACATAATTTCAACCATATCCAAACATCTTTGAAGGTGCTCCGTAGCACTTTTTACGTAATTTCAACCACATCCAAACATCTTTGAAGGTGCTCCGTAGCACTTTTTACGTAATTTCAACCATATCCAAACATCTTTGAAGGTGCTCCGTAGCACTTTTTACGTAATTGCAACCCACATCCAAACATCTTCGAAGGTGCTCCGTAGCACTTTTTACATAATTTCAACCACATCCAAACATCTTTGAAGGTGCTCCGTAGCACTTTTTACGTAATTTCAACAACATCCAAACATCTTCAAAGGTGCTCCGTAGCACTTTTTACGTAATTTCAACCATATCCAAACATCTTTGAAGGTGCTCCGTAGCACTTTTTACATAATTTCAACCACATCCAAACATCTTTGAAGGTGCTCCGTAGCACTTTTACATAATTTCAACCACATCCAAACATCTTTGAAGGTGCTCCGTAGCACTTTTTACGTAATTTCAACCATATCCAAACATCTTTGAAGGTGCTCCGTAGCACTTTTTACGTAATTTCAACCACATCCAAACATCTTTGAAGGTGCTCCGTAGCACTTTTTACGTAATTGCAACCACATCCAAACATCTTCAAAGGTGCTCCGTAGCACTTTTTACATAATTTCAACCACATCCAAACATCTTTGAAGGTGCTCCGTAGCACTTTTTACGTAATTTCAACCATATCCAAACATCTTTGAAGGTGCTCCGTAGCACTTTTTACGTAATTTCAACCACATCAAAACATCTTTGAAGGTGCTCCGTAGCACTTTTTACGTAATTTCAACCATATCCAAACATCTTTGAAGGTGCTCCGTAGCACTTTTTACGTAATTGCAACCACATCCAAACATCTTCAAAGGTGCTCCGTAGCACTTTTTACATAATTTCAACCACATCCAAACATCTTTGAAGGTGCTCCGTAGCACTTTTTACGTAATTTCAACAACATCCAAACATCTTCAAAGGTGCTCCGTAGCACTTTTTACGTAATTTCAACCATATCCAAACATCTTTGAAGGTGCTCCGTAGCACTTTTTACATAATTTCAACCACATCCAAACATCTTTGAAGGTGCTCCGTAGCACTTTTTACGTAATTTCAACCACATCCAAACATCTTTGAAGGTGCTCCGTAGCACTTTTTACGTAATTTCAACCATATCCAAACATCTTTGAAGGTGCTCCGTAGCACTTTTTACGTTATTTCAACCATATCCAAACATCTTTGAAGGTGCTCCGTAGCACTTTTTACGTAATTTCAACCATATCCAAACATCTTTGAAGGTGCTCCGTAGCACTTTTTACGTAATTTCAACCATATCCAAACATCTTTGAAGGTGCTCCGTAGCACTTTTTACATAATTTCAACCACATCCAAACATCTTTGAAGGTGCTCCGTAGCACTTTTTAC